>NC_080073.1:48093461-48280961 GCF_949987535.1 Balaenoptera acutorostrata | reverse complement strand
AGAGATTCAGGAATAATGAGCTCCTGCATGGAGACCAAACTGTGAGGTTTTTCTTTCCTGCCTACATGTGCTCTCCCCTCACACAGAGGCCCAAAAACTCTGCTACAGCATAGAGAAAGTGGGCTACACGGCCCTACCCCTTCCAATCCCACGTAGAGCAGACACCGACGCCTCTCCAACGGCAAAAAGATCAAAGACTGGAAGCAACGCTCACCAATGAACCCAGCAGCCCTCGTGCTTAAACAGGGCCTAACCTTAGAATCACCTGGAGTTAAAACAATGCAGATGCTCCCACGCAGATCGATAGATTCTGTGGGGAGGGCACAGGTGATGTTACTGCTAAATACTCATCATGTAATACTAGTGGGAAACTGCATGGGAACCACACAGCAAACATTTCTTCCAAAGATTTAAAGTGCTTACAAATTTGGGGGGAATCAGGGCCCCACTTGAAGTTATGATTCTCCTGTGGGGCTCATAAAATGGCATCTTTAACAAGTTTTTTGTTGTTGTAGATGTTACTCCTCAGACCCGTATCCAGTAGCACTGAGCTAGAGCTATCAGGCAGAGCACACCTGAGACCACTGAGTAGCGTGAAGGTTTGGGGTAAGAACTTCAGAAGCGCAGGTTCCCTGGGCCTGATTCCTAGGGGCTGAGCCCTTCCTGGAATAGCTGTGGCCTTGCTGTTGCCTACGGGAGGTGCTGCTGGGTTGGTGGAAATCACATGGTGGGATTAGGGCTGTGTGAGGGGTGGCCCGTAGAAACCTAACCAAAGGTACCCTTAGTCCTCAGGTCCTTTAGCCCCCTCTCCTCTCAGGGCCCACTTGACCCACAGGACTACCGGAGCAGGGCATGACCACCTGTCCTCAGGTGAGCTGAGACTCCCTGCCCCCAAAGATCCAGAGCATGAAGTTGTTTGCATCACAGATTTGTTTGAAAATAAACCAAAGGCAGCAACGGAGGGTGGATTATCATTTTGTGTTGGGAATGGAGCCTTTGAAAATGATGCCGTGAATGAATATTTGGTGATTCACAAAGGAAGTCGTGATCTATGTTAATAAAGTACCTTATTACTGAATCAACAGATCAGAATTTTTTGTTTATTGTGTGTCAATGTGTGCGTGTTATAAATTGTGGTGCCAGAGTTTGTTCTCTCCACCCACCCCCCCTTACATATTTATACTTTCTCAAATCTTTAAAGTGCATTGATTAAGGTAAAAATTAGAGAAAAGCATATCCATTTTTTCAAATATTCTTTGAGAATACTGAATCTTTTAATTTTTTTATTTATTTAAAAATTTTAAATTTTTTATACAATTTTTAAAGGTTACTTTCCATTTACAGTTATTATAAAATATTGGCTATTTTCCCCGGGTTGTACAATACATCTCTGAGCCTGTCTTACACCCAATAGTTTGTACGTCCCACCTCCCCACTGGTCACCACTAGTTTGTTCTCTGTATCTGTGAGTTTGTTTCTTCTTTGTTGTATTCACTCATTTGTTGTAGTTTTTAGATTCCACATAAGTGATATCATACAGTATTTTCCTTTCTCTGACTTATTTCACTTAGCATAATGCCCTCCAAGTCCATCCATGTTGCTGCAAATGGCAAAAATCACATTTTTTCATGGTTAAGTAGTATTGTGTTGTACATATATACCACATCTTCTTTATCCATCTATTGATGGACACTTAGGTTACAACCTTGGCAATTGTAAACAGTGCTGCTATGAACATTGGGGTGCATGTATCTTTTTGAAATAGTGTTTTGGGGTGTGTTTTTTTGTATATACACCCAGGAATAGAATCACTGGGTCATATGGTAGTTCTATTTTTAGTTTTTTGCATCTTTCAGTATATCCCAATAAGTGTTTCATGCTCCACATACCAGTGTATTTGAACTTTTAAGTGATTTGAGGCTTTTTTTTTCTTTGGCCACGTGGCTTGTGGTATATTAGTTCCCCAACCAGGGATTGAACCCAGGTCACAGCAGTGAAAGCGCCAAGTCCTAACCACTGGACCTCCAGGGAACTCCCAGACAAATTAGACTTTAAAATAAGGACTGTTAAAAGAGACAAAGAAGGACACTACATAATGATCAAGGGATCAATCCAAGAAGATATAACAACTGTAAGTATTTATGCACCCAACATAGGAGCACCTAAATACATAAAGCAAATATTAGCTGACATAAAGGGAGAAATTGACAGTAACACAATAAAAGTAGGGAACTTTAAAACCCCACTTATAACAATGCACAGGTCATCCAGACAGAAAATCAATAAGGAAACACTGGCCTTAAATGACACATTAGACCAGATGGATATATATAGCACATTCCATCCCAAAGCAACAGAATACACTTCCTTTTCAACTGCACATGGAACTTTCTCCAGGACAGATCACATGCGACACCTCAAAACAACCCCCAGTAAATTTAAGAAAATTGAAGTCATATCAAGTATCTTTTCCAAACACAGTGCTGTGAGACTACAAATGCTGTGAGACTTTGATTACTGAAGAAATCAAACAGGAGATTAAAAATACCTAGAAACAAATGAAAATGAAAACACAACAATCCAAATCCACGGGACACAGCAAAAGCAGTTCTAAAAGGGAAGTTTACAGTGATACAAGTTACCAGGAAACAAGAAAAATTTCAAATGTACCACCTAACCGTACACCCAAAGGAGTGAGAAAAAGAACAAAGCTCCAAGTTTGTAAAATAAAATTTAAAAAATCAAAAAGATTAGAGCAGAAATAAATAAAATAGAGATTAAAAATCAAGAGAAAAGATCAATGAAACTAAGAGCTGGTTCTTTGAAAAGATAAACAAAATTTAGCAAGACTCATCAAGAAAAAGAAAAGAGAGGACCCAAATTGGTAGAATCATATATGAAAAAGGGGACGAGGGACTTCCCTGGTGGCACAGTGATTAAGAATCTGCCTGCCAATGCACGGGACATGGGTTCGATCCCTGGTCCGGGAGGATCCCACATGCCATGGAGCAACTAAGGCCGTGTGCCACAACTACTGAGCCTGCGCTCTAGAGCTCACTGTGCCACAACTACTGAAGCCCGTGCGCCTAGAGCCCGTGCTCCGCAACGAGAAGCCACCACAATGAGAAGCCCGCGCACTGCAACAAAGAGTAGCCCCCGCTCACCGCAACTAGAGAAAGCCTGCGCACAGCAATGAAGACCCAACGCAACCAAGATAGATAGATAAATAAATAAATAAATTTATTTTTTTTTAAAAAAAGGGGATGGTACCACTGACACCACAGAAACACCAATGAGCATGAGACTACCATGAACAATTATATGCTAATAAAATGGACAACCTAGAAGAAATGGAGAAATTCCTAGAAACGTACAATCTCCCAAGACTGAATGAGGAAGAAATAGAAAATATAATCAGACAAATTACCAGTAATGAAATTGAATCAGTTATTAAAAAACCAGAAAACATTCCAACAACCGAAAGTCCAGGCAGATGGCTTCACAAGTGAATTCTACCAAACATTTAGAGAAGCGTTAACACCTATTCTTCTCCAACTATTCAAAAAAATGGCAGAGGAAATTGCAGAGTCAGGAATTATAGGGTTGGGGGAAATGGGTGCAGGGTCGTGAGGAAACTAAGGACACTAGATAACTGACGACTAGAACATTTGAGGGCATTAGACATAACAGGACACGAGACATGGGCTGAAGTCACTGGAAGGAGAGAAGGATAAAAGGCAAGGGAGAAGGAGGATACGAAGGATAAAAGGCTTGGGAGCAGTAGAAGGGGAGGAGGTTGGGCTGAGAGCTCTGGAATCCGGGGGATACAGGTTTCATGGGGATGGAGGTCTAAAATGCACAGGATGGACATGGGAGAGCAATAAGGAAGCCTAGAAGGGGAAGAATTCGTTCTAGAGATATCTAAAGGTCACAGAGGCAGAGAGACTGAGGTCACAACGAGGAATAGAGGACGGTGGAGTTGAGGGGTGGAGGAGGGTGATGGTAGTTGCAGCAGGTGGATTAAAGGTCACTAACTTTTTCTCCTATTCACTAATTCCATGATTTGCATTCAAATCATAACCTAATTGTGAACAGTCTCTAATTTGAGACCTTGAGGTAATAACCTTACTTACATAAAATACTTGTGATGATCCCTTCAAATGAATACACACTAAAGGATTAGAGAAAAAAAATTGAGTGAACAATGACACAGTGTTTCTTCTCTCCTTTAGGGACACCGGATGCAAGGTGTGACCATGGAGGGCTAACATGGAAACCACCAGAATGAAATGGATTCTGCCTAGCACCTGAATGGTCCTGGAAGTGGAGTCTCCCCTGGAAGCTGCAGATAAGAACTTATGCCTCATGAGACCCTGATTTTTGACCTTGTAAGACCCTAAACAGAAAGCCCAGCCAAGATCACTGGATTTCTAACTTATGAACTGTAGAATGTTTTTTAAACTTCTAAGTGTGTGGTTATACATTACGGCAGTGATAGAAAACTACTACACATAAGAACAAATTTAATTATAAAATAATAAACATTATAAAATATGAAATTATAAAATATTTAAACAAAATCAAAAATGCACATTAATTAACCACCCCCAGAAGCAATAAAATTTTATCTCCATGTAACATCATCAGTTCCAAATATATCCTCCTTGCTATGCAATTTCCATGTGTAACAAACTACATTTGAATTTGTATAATATACATCCACACACAAACACTAAAATATTATGTACATGGTTCAATACTGACATACATATTGTCAAATCAAACTTTCTGTCAATCAAATTGCTTTCCTTAACTAATGATATATGAAGGTGATATTTTCTCACCAGTAGAAATGGATTTCCTGCATTCCCAAAAACACAGCATCATATTCCATGGTAATTAGGAATAAAAAGCCTTTACTGAAACCCTCCCTAGTTATGCATTTACATAGACGCATCTGTTTTTGTCCTGCTATCACAGAATGTGGATCTTCGATTTCTACACATGTGGCTTATCTGGGTGGTTCTGGGACATGAAATTGTTGCACCAACATGACTGTGCATTTCTACGTTAGGTGGACAATTGCTAAATTACCTTGCAAATGGATGAAAAGTATAATATCCCACCTACTGCGTTTCCAGTGTTAAAGTAATTAAACAAGGAGGCCATTAGGCTGAGGTGACTCTCATACTTTGGTAGCCTATCTAAGCAAACAAAACCTAATCGAGTCAAGGCACGCTAATCTGAGAAAATAAATTAAGAACAACCAATCACACACAGCCAGCGAAGCTTTCCCAAACCAAGGTGACTGGTTAAGATACAATCAAATATTATCCTTGCTTTCATTTGGTGTCTTCTCTAGAAAAACCTCTCCTAGTTCCTGCAGATAAAGTGCTCCTAACCACCTTTGATTTGAGGCTGCTGGAACTGAATAGAGGTCGGCTCAAATGAACTCTTGAAAACTGGAATGCTCATAAATTAACATTTTAACACACAGTGCCACATTTCATTTTGAGCACTAGCACCTCGTCTAGTCCCTAAACACCTCGCTCAGGTGCAGCGTGGCCTGAGGACTCAGGGTGAAGTCTCTCCCCGCTTCTCCCTGCCCCCACTCACTCACGCCAACAACACACCAGCACAGCTGTGCCCTCACTTGACCAGCCTGCACCCTTGATAGTAACACCACACTGCCTGCGCCGGCAGAGTCTCCCACCACGTGCTGAGCAGGGCACAGAGGACTTCTGGCACACACCAGCCCCTCGCAGGGCCAAAGCTTCCAGTCACAGCCTCCGCCCTTCACCAGCCTGGGGCTCAAGATCGCCAGCCTTGAATTCCATTTTAATGGAGCCCACGCACCTGAGTTCGCAGTTCAGGCAAGCTGGTACCACAGTCTGTAGCACAGGCCAGTTCTCCCTCTGACCCGTGTTGTTACCCCTTGCGTTTTTAGCCTCTTCTTTAGCCCAAACCTTCACACAGGCACACACAGGGAATGCAGGTGAAACTCATAAGAACTTGAATCTAGTACCTCTAACAATGCACATGACCCAAGAGCAGGCTGGAATCAGGGACTGGCCGCCCAGAATCACCCTGAGTAATACAAACACATAAGGCACTGGTCAGTCCCACCTCTAGAGCAGCCCACCTGATGCCACTGATTCCTGTTTCATACTTGAGGCTTAACATTGTGGGAACAGCTCTGCTGCCTCAGAATTTCCACCCAGAATATAGTCCCTCTTCCAAAATCAGACTTGCAGAGCATAATAGTGAACGTCAGTTCATTCTGTTTAAAATGACCACTTAGGGAATCCCCTGGCGGTCCAGTGGTTAGGACTCCAAGCTCTCACTGCCAGGGCCCGGGTTCAATCCCTGGTTGGGGAAATAAGATCCCACAAGCCGTGAGGCCAAAAAACCCCCCCAAAACAAAAATAAATAAATAAGCAACCAAAACAAAAAAGTTCTGCCATGGTTCTGCCCCATTCTTTGGTCATGCTTTTTAGAGCAGCTCAGAGACCAGAGTTCCTGAAAACTCTGCCACCTTTGTGAATGGATCTGACATTCACAATTTTTGATACTCAGACTCAGATAAAGGAGGGCAAAAGACTTAAAATTTGGTGGGTGGATTTTATCTTTATCATCAGTGATAATGAAAGAGAAGAGAAAAAGATCATCTCTACTCCCAGGAAGGCGAGCCCGACATCTAAATCCTCCTGGGAAAGATGAACATAGAATACCCAGTTCCCAGCAGATTATGACAATCAACTCTCATAATGTGAGGATGTTAGCACAGTGTCTTGAACACAGTGCATCCCCACATACCTGTGAGCATACAGTAGGTCCTCATGAAACATTCCTTTCATGAATGAATAAATGTTGTTTCCCCGTAACAGTCTTGCTCAGACCCCACTGCTTCCTCTAGTCCCTGATCAATTTGAAAGTGGTGAGCAGAGAATGTCATCTTTTCAGAAGTTGTGAGTGGTCTTCACTGGGAACAAGCTGTATTTGTGTTCAGATAGGGTGGTTGGGTGTAAGGCACTCAGGCGCTTCCTTGACTTCTCTAGATTAATGCTGCGGGAAATGAGGTCTGGGAGAAGCAACTTCAGTGGTCGCTCAAAGTGCAAATTAATAACTTTCATCCCAGACTTGGAGAGTCATAAACTCTGAGTGTGGGCCCCAGTATCTGTTTTTAATGGGATCCGTAAGTGATTCATATAGACATGCAATTCTGATGAGCAATGTTCACCAAAGTCATTTTCAGCCTTGACTTCCCATTGGGATCATTTGTATATTTTTTTAGAACTACCATCCCCTGTGTCCCACCCCCATAGCTTCTGTCAATTAGTCTTTGGCAGGGCCCAGCATCAATGATATCTTAATGAAGTGGCCCAGGTTATTTTATCATGAGGCCGGGTAAACACTGTGAGGCTCCCAGGTTCATTTCTGATGACCTAGTACAGGGTCTGGTCCATGGGGAAGCCTGCTCTACATAGACGTGAATGGGGGACGGTCAGTCTATCTCATGTTCCCAGGGTTGTAGTGGAATGTGTATGTGTCTCTAGGAGACAAGTACCTCCAAAGACAAGGGAGGAGAAACACTTAAACTCCATAAAAGAACTTTGTTATGTGCACAGATTTTCCCAGGTCCCCAAAAGCAATGGAAGAAAAGTCAGAACAGGCAGACCCTCAGAGGCCATGGCTCTGATTGGCTCTCACTCTGACTGCCATGGAAGATCACTGAAGAAAAAGGAAAACACTTAGAGGATTTAGGAGCAGGATACGAGTGGAGCAGGAGATGTACCTCTGTGACAGCAAGAGACATAAACCTGGGCTTCTCAAAATAATTTCCACTGAAGCCTCGCTTCCTCCTTCACCTTTACACATCACCCCTGTGCTATCTGCTTTATTCATTCCCACCTACCTCGGTGTATGACTGTTGTCTCCTTTTCTTCACATCCCAGGGCTCTTTCTTCTGCTCAGAAAAGGTGACCAGGTTCAGCTTAGAGACAGCAAGACCTGTTTATTAAAAAAAAGGAACATGACTCATCCCAGGAATGCTACACTTTCCAGTCCAGTATTGTGTTCAATAGAGAAGAGAGGACACTATAAGTTATAGAAAATTACTTCATCAAATAGTATTTCCTGACAGCCCCTTTAAAACACTTAGGAAGCATTTCTAATTTGCAGATCCTTAACTCTACTTCCAAGTACTACTCAATCAAAAATAAGGAATGGATAGCCGATTTTACGATGTGGGCAACAATATCTTGTTTCATTTTATAAATATCTAGAATGATCACTGATCTAGAGTGAAAGATGCATATCAACTCAAGAAATGAGAATGACAGATGAAACATCGTGAAGATTTTCTTTGCATCAACAAATCCCTATTTCCTTGAAATGATTTCATTTATTTGTGCTGATTATATTATAGCATTTTAGGATACTTGAACATATACTATAGGACTCTTGTTTTCTTTTCCTGAAGATACAAAAAGTAATAAGAGAATTACTGTGAAATGACAGTGGAATAAAAAGGAAATTTACAGAACATTTACTAACAAAAGCCTGAACAAAAATGAGAGGCTTCATTTTCCAAAGCAATCTACAAGTAAAGGGAAATGAAGTAGACAGGGGGAGTATTCACATGAAATGCAATGGTTTATACACATCTCTCAGTAAATCCCTCCAAGACCCTATTAATGATAATTGGAAAATTATTAGCTTTTCAGTTGAATCTGGCAGACAGCCCCTGAATCAAGTGAACAAAATTAACATCAGTTTTAATGGGACAAATTGCTATCAGCTGACCAATGCACATGGGATTCATCATCATTGCTGGGATAGTTTTGCAAAAAAGCAAACCGAAAAACATTAATCTAATCATAAGAACAGGGTTAAGCACGTTTAAAACCACATATAACTCTCATGTCCTGTACTCTTGTGTATATTAAATAGTAAGTCTTTCCTTGAGGCAATTGGGAGCTCTCTTTTTCAGAACTTTGGGTTATTCTGGGCCATAGAGCAATCAGCTTTATTGGTGCATTTTCATTATCCTTGTCTGCATAAACTGATGCCGCATCCAGACAGGACATAAATATTACATATTCTCCTTCTTCACTCATATCCCGGGACCCAACCTCATATTCAGCGGGAATCTTGTGTATCAACACATCCCCAAGTTGATACGACAAAAAGGGAACGTTTTCAACATTTGCACATCAGTAATTCATGGTAGGAATTCTTTATGCTCTAAAGGGGGCCTGGATGGAGAAAAGGAGAGAAGGCGATAGGATGTAAGAGAGGAATATCCTAAAGATCTAACCTTGGCTATCATTAGGAAGAAAAGAAACATATTGAAAACAAATTTGTTAGGCAGGACCACCAGCGGTAGAGAAGTAAATGTTTGCAAGTTCTCAATACATGGGATTTCAGCAAGAAAAGGGGACACAGCCGCTGATCTGGGTCACAAATTTTACCTGAGAACCTGCCATTTCTTCCTCGTCGTCCTCCACTTCTAGGTTCCTTTCTCAGGCAACATTATGTAGATATATGGCACCTGTACCTCTTTAAGGGCATCAGCACAGCGCCTTCACCTGCTACCCCCACTCTCAGAGGCAGGAGGCCCTTGAAATGCAGAAAGACCACGTTCCCCTCTCCCTTAATACGTGACAGATTCAGGAAGAAATGCGCTCCTACATGGAGACCAAGGATATTCTCCTTCCCTGTTTTCATACGCCCTTCTGTCTCACAGTCAGCCAGAAATGTTGCTACAGCAGTGGGGTATGTGGGGTGCACGGCCCTGACGCACCCACACAGACTCCATTACATTTCCTTGAACCAAAGGCTGGACTCAACTCTCAGTATCTCTACTCAACCCAGTTGAGAGTTCATATTTCAAAACCAACGACAAGCCAAGGGAAACTAAAAAGAAATGGCATTACCACATCAACTGAAGTGGGTTATGCTCATCCTTCACTACTTCTAAGACCTTTATTAAAGATAAATGGAAAAAGCATGAACTTCTCAGCGATGGAATCTCAAAGAAAGCACCTGAACCAGTAAAGATCAGGTGTTATAGGATACACGGATAGCAGATGACTAAGGCACAAAGAAGGACACAGTATCACTGCTTGGGCATTTCTGGCAAAAATAAGGAAATCATAACCTGAATCGATCATGAAAAATGTCAGTTTTATGCAAATTTCAATTCATATAAACCTCCCCTGTGCTCTATTCCTAATAGTCACGTAAATAGCAAGCCTTTCTTAACAACATATAAATTGCCTCTCCTATTTTTTTTCAAAACTTTATGAGGGATTCAAGATTACTAAGGTCATCCTGTTTATATGTGCATTTTCTCAATCCTGTTTCAAATAGAATATTGTATCCAGATGTAAAGTAATCACTACATTTTCACCTACTTCCCTAAAATCCCAACATCCAACTCCATCCCAGTGGGCATCTTGGATACCAATACTTTCCCTTGTTGATGTCTCACTAAGGGAATATTTTCAATACTTGCAAGTTATTAATTCATGGTGATAATTCTTCATGCTCTATAGGGAGACTGGATGCAGACAGAGGAGAAAAGGCTCTGGGACAAAAGAGAGTATTTTAAAGAGCTGATCGTGACTATCAGAATAAACAAAAAAGTAGTTGAAAACAACCTTACTAGGCAAGAAGTCAGTAGAGACTTAATGATTTGTATGTTCTCAATCCACGGCATTTCAGGAGGAAAAGAGGACACAGCCTCTGACCCAGGACAGGACGTTTACCTGAGAAGCTGCCATTTTCTCCTCTTCTTCCGCCTGCTCTGGGTCGTTTTCTCATCAATATTATGTTGAGGAATCAGGTCAGCGCCTTGAGAATATGCCTTCTGTGGCGTCAGCACAGCTCCTTCATCTGTTCCCACCACACCCACAGGCCAAACTTTCAAAGCCGACTTTGAAATGCTGAAAAGGCCAGTCTCTCCTGTCCTTTGTCTCAGGAGAGAGTCAGGAACAAACAGCTCCTACATGGAGACCAGCTGTGAATTTGTTCTTTGTTGTCAACACATGTTCTCTCCTCATAAATGTCCCCAAATACTGCTAACACAGGGTATGTGGGCTGCACTGACGTTCCCCTTCCAAACCCACGTAGAGCAGACTGTTGCCTCTCCTAGACTGAAGCCTGGCCTCAGCTCTCACAAGTGTACCCAGCAGACCATGTGCTTAACCCTAGCCTCTCCTTAGAATCACCTGGGGCACTTAATTAAAGCAACACTGATGCTCCCACAGGACCAATAGACAGATCCTCTGGGGAGCACACACGTGATGCTAGTTCTTAATACTGATTATGTGATCCTAATGGGAATTCAGTTATATACTGAATATATATATAATCCCTATATATATATATATATATATATATATATTTAATATATTTATTTATCTATTTACTTTTATTCTTGGCTGCATTGGGTCTTCATTGCTACACACGGACTTTCTCTAGTTGCGGTGAGCAGGGCCCACTCTTTGATGCAGTGCACGGGCTTCTCCTTGTGGTGGCTTCTACTGTTGCAGAGCATGGGCTCTAGGCATGTGGGCTTCAGTAGCTGTGGCTCACGGGCTCAGTAGTTGTGGCTCGTGGGCTCTAGAGTGCAGACTCAGTAGTTGTGGCGCACGGGCTTAGTAGCTCCACGGCATGTGGGATCTTCCTGGACCAGGGCTCGAACCCGTGTCCCCTGCATTGGCAGGCGAATTCTTAACCACTGTGCCACCAGGGAAGCCCAATCCCTGTATATTTTGAATGGCCATCTCACATGCTGTTTCATTTCATGCAGCTTTTCCTACAATTCGGGGTGAGTTTATTTCTAGGAAAATGTATTATTTCAGATAGATAATTGCACAGTCAAGACTCCTCTCTAATCCCCAGATTATTTAAGAGACTTCTGCTTAACACTGCCTAGATTCTGAAGTTCCACTACAAGCATTAATAAAGTTATATTTACATAGGTATTTATATGTTAATCACACAGTAATGCATTTACAGTTGTATTATGATTTATTGCTTCTTTTGGAGCATAAAATTGTCTTATATGCCACTCTCTTGTAAATGACGGTTTAATAATTATACTTAGGAATTAGAGAGGAATGAATAAATTAAAAACTGACAAATGTGCTAATACAATCAATTTATATATATCTCACAAGATTAGGAAATTCTCTAATTATTATAAAAAAAAAATAAAAGGGAGTTCCCTGGTGGGCTAGTGGTTAGGATTTGGTGCTTTCACTGCCACAGCCCAGATTCAACCCCTGGTCATCAGGGAACTAAGATCCCGCAAGCTGTGTGGCATGGCCAAAAAAAAAAAAGCCTGGATTCTCTGCAGTTATGAATCAAGAGAATGAAGGGGATTAGAGTTAAGAAACAGACAGTAATCAATGCAGCAGATTTCACCATCCCCCAGCTGGGATTACTAAAAGGAGCCAAAGAAATGTGAAATATGGAAGAGAGGGTTGCAAAGACACAAAAGAGCTCACCAAGACAAGAATGCTTTGGGTGGCTCTAGATTCAGGGCAGGGGGGAATCTAAGGGAGATGTTAGTCCTATGGATGTGTTGAATCTTCTGCCTGTGCCTATTCAAGATGAAAACCATAGAGACATGGATTAGATCATGAGCACCTAACATGAAACATCAGGGAATAATAACAGTCCTACAGCCAATAAGATGGTGATTCTGTTATGAAATAAAGCATAGAAGAATCCCAAATCCTTTTTCTGGTAACAAACCTAGCATAGTTAACCACTATGATGTACTTACAAATCTAGTTAGCTGTGTTCTTCCAATAGCTTATGTATATATTTATCTGGTATCCTAACTTGTCATCATAATTTAAGTTGGTGGTAATTTATTTTATTGAGTACTGATGAGTTTCCATTTACTTATAAAGATTTATTTCATAGCCCAATATCAATTATGCGAAAGACTTAGAGAGATTAACTTAGTGTAGATGCTCTCATTGCAATACTACAGAAACCTGCCACATGACCAAGTTGGACTTAGTGCACGCAAGACCGGCTTAATATTAGGGCTGTTACAGAAAGACTCCTTTGCTTCTGTGCCTGAACGAAATGTAATTCCACCTAACAGGAATTGTTGAATAACACAGTGCACCTTAAAGTAGTTGTTATGAATCACTAATATTAATAAAATTGTGTAGGGTAGAAAAATATCACTAACTTTACATCATATGCTTATCAATTTATTAATGCATGAGTGAAGTAAAACTATTAGCGATGAGAGATTTGCCTTTTATTTTATTTTAACATACATGATAGTTATGCAAAAATGGAACCTCTCATGTGTAAAGTCTGGTGCATTTTATTAAACTGGAGTCATATATTTTTGTTGATAGACTTTTTAAAACAGAGCAAATATCACAAGATACGTTTGAGCCTGACTTCTGTTCTCTGAAACTCATTATTATATATTTATATTTCCTTAAGGCTTGATTCCTTTTCTTCGAGAGGGAAGACCATCTCATCAAAATGAACAGACCATTGACATCTGCAGTAGAAAAAATTCACTGTCTCCATTAAAGCACTTCATACACCCTGAGTTAGAGAACACATTTCTGTTCCAGCAACCACCATTTGGATACACCATTTCTGCACAGGACACAATGGTTTACGTACATTCATCTTACTCTTTATTATAAGCACGTGGTGTTACAGGCACATACCTGCAGTAATCCTGAAAATTTAGTCTCTGATTCCAGTAATTAACATGAACAATAGATTGGTTTCAATCTGTTGAAACCAATTAAAATTATATTAAAAGTATATTAAAGAGTATATTAAAAGATTATATTAAAAGTCAGGTTGAAGTATTACTTGGATGCAACGCCAAGAATCCACTGTGATTTACGGCGAGCGTCATTGCGAATTACACTTAATTATATTCGAAGCATAATGGATTGATGTAGGAACTATAATCCCAATCTCTCTTTGCTAGTTCAGCTCAAGCTTCAGAATTATTTCATCTTCCTGTGTGGCTTTGGCACTGGACCGGAATGAAACCCTGAAGAATCACTTTTTCTGACATGAGCATGTACCTAAATTCCTGATAAGCTTCCTTCCATGGAAAGTCATCCTTTCAGACTGAAAGAAAAAATTGTCACCTGACTCCTTTCTGTGCCAGAATGGTGGGCTCAGTGTGGTCAAGACAGCCAGTACTTATGTTGGAAGGAGGCAGTCATAAACCTAGGTACGGTTTTGTGATTGTGTGACCTGCTCTCTCTGCAGTACGGCAAGTATGCAATGAGAGAACAGTTCTGGGGAATGGAGGATATTTGTGAAAAACTTTACCCTCGTCGTTAATTACCAAAAACAACTACAACCTACTAGTCTAGTTATTTCCAAGGAGATTATTGAAGAGTTTTGAGAGACTCCTTTTTTTTTTTTTTTTTTTTTTACTTTATCCCAAAAGTAAAAGTCAGACAGAGTCTCATGTGAAGGAAGCAGGAAATACTGAGTTGACTGTGGAAACTGGAAATACACAGGAGCCTGGAAGATCTTATAGAGGCAATAAATAAGGCTCAAATCAAAAGCCTGGTGGCACATCAAGGGGAAGGAGGGCTACACTGAAAGCGCTCCCAAATGGCCACATGTACATCAACTTGAACAACAAAATAAATGGTAATAAATGTACCGAATGGTAATATAAAATATTCAATAAATACACAGGATTCCATATCAACGTTAGAAAAATAACTATAGAAATGAATGGAAGGGGCTTCCCTGGTGGCGCAGTGGTTGAGAGTCTGCCTGCCAATGCAGGGGACACAGGTTCGAGCCCTGGTCTGGGAAGATCCCACATGCCGCGGAGCAACTGGGCCCGTGAGCCACAACTGCTGAGCCTGCGCGTCTGGAGCCTGTGCTCTGCAACAAGAGAGGCCGCGATAGTGAGAGGTCCGCGTGCCGCGATGAAGAGTGGCCCCCGCGCCGCAACTGGAGAAAGCCCTCGCACAGAAACGAAGACCCAACACAGCCATAAAAAAAAAATAAAATAAAAAAGCTAAACTCTCAAATGACAATTACAAAGTAAAGCTAGCATTTAAAAAAAAAAAAAAAAGAAATGAATGGAGAAAAGAAATATATTCCTTACCTAAAAATGATGACCAATATATGGAGTTATTCCTCTTTTTATAATAGGGAAGCTTATTTTACTCCCCTCGCCCCAGCCCCACGTTGAGTATGAAAAGCACTTAGTAATTTCCTGGTAAAGAAGAGAATATGGAAAAGAAAAACACAGTCACTTCACAGTGGAGAAACTTGGCAAATACTTTACACAAGTGATTCACCACCTTAATGATAAATCAAGTCAATTATCAAATGATATGACATAATGAGTTATTCTGGAGAAAGATTCCACATCTCATTTATTCTAATCATGAGGAAAACATATCACAGTCTCAACTTTAGGGATATTCTAAGCAGGGCCTCATCAGTATTCCTCACACTTGCCAAGGTCATGAAAAACAAGGAAAGACTGAAAGAGTGTTAATAGAGCATAAGAGACAGAGAACATGTGACGACTATATGTACTGTAGTGTTCTGGACTGGGTCCTGAAAGAGAAGAATGACACAGGGTCAAAACTGGTGAGATCATATATGGAATCTAAAAAAACGGTACTGGGGCTTCCCTGGTGATGCAGTGGTTAAGAATCCGCCTGTCAATGCAGGGGACATGGGTTCGAGCCCTGGTCTGGGAAGACCCCACATGCCGTGGAGCAACTAAGCCCGTGCGCCACAACTACTGAGCCTGCGAGCCACAACTATTGAGCCCATGTCCCACAACTACTGAAGCCCGCGTGCCTAGAGCCCATGCTCCGTAACAAGAGAAGCCACTGCAATAGGAAGCCCGCACACTGCAATGAAGAGTAGCCCCCACTCGCCGCAACTAGAGAAAGCCCGCGTGCAGCAACAAAGACCCAACGCAGCCAAAAATAAATAAATAAATTAATTAATTTAAAAAAAAACAGTACTGATCAACCTAGTGGCAGGGCAGGAATAAAGACACAGACGTAGAGAATGGACTTGAGGACACAGGTGGGGGGGCGGGGGAAGGGGAAGCTGGGATGAAGTGAGAGAGTAGCACTGACATATATACACTACCAAATGGAAAATGGATGGCTAGTGGGAAGCTGCTGCATAGCACAGGGAGATCAGCTCGGTGCTTTGTGTCCACCTAGAGGGGTGGGATAGGGAAGGTGGGAGGGAGACGCAAGAGGGAGGGGATATGGGGATATATGTATACATATAGCTGATTCACTTTGTTATACAGCAGAAACTAACACAACATTGTAAAGCAATTATACTCCAATAAAGATATAAAAAAAAAACTGGTGAGATGCAAATAAAGTCTGGAGTCCAGTAATAGTAAAGTAACTCATTTCCTAGTTTTCACAAATGCAGCATGGTAATATACAGTGGTAACTATAGAGAAAACAGAATGAAAACATATTTGAGACCTCTCTGTTATCTATGCAGCTTTTCTACAATTCTAAAATTATTTCAAAATAAAATATTTACTTAAAATTTTGTAAAAGTTTATAATTTAATTACAAATAGTTATATTAACTGATTACCTGTTTGAGTTTATTTATGTCCTTTTTTACTTTCTCTGGAAGGCACTTAAACCATTTTCTTGATTTCAAAAATAATCAGACTCTTTATTAAACAAAATAGATTCATCTATTCTGCCTTCTATGTTGTTCCAATTTAATGAAAAGCTCCTCTATAAATGTATTTTCCAGGGGCTTCCCTGGTGGCGCAGTGGTCAAGACTCATGCTTCTAATGCAGGGGGGCCCGGGTTCGATCCCTGGTCAGGGAACTAGATCCCACACGCATGCCACAACCAAGAGTTCGCATGCCACAACTAAGGAGCTCACGAGCTGCAACTAAGACCCAGGCAACCAAATAAATACTAAAATAAAATAAATGTATTTTCCAAATCAGGAGTCCATCTTGAAACCTCTTTCTTATCAACAAAGGGGATAACACAGGAAAATCTTCCTTCTACAAATTATAAAAGGCCATTTTCCCATACACCAAATCTCTAATGAATTGTGGCCTCCCATGTGCTGTGTTCTTGAAATTCAGCTGAAACATCTTGTGTTCTTTGTAGTGACCCTACCGCTCATCCTTCCACTGTTTACTGAAAAAATTTCAGTAAGTTAATCTATCTCAATAAGCATGATATTTCAAAGGTCCACCATTTATGACAGCAGGACACATAAACCTAGGCTTCTCAAAATAATTTCCATTGAAGCAGAGCTTCCTAAATAACATTTTAAAGCCTAGCTTCCTCCTTCATCTTTGGACATCACACCTGTGCTATCTGCTTTATTCATTCCCACCTACCTGGGTATAGGAACTGTTGTCTCCTTTCCTTCACATCCCAGGGCTCTTTCCTTTGCTCAAAAAAGCTGACCAGATTCAGCTTAGAGACAGCAAGAACTGTTTATTAAAAAAAAGGAACATGACTCATCCCAGGAATTCTACACTTTCCAATGCAGGACTGTGCTCAGTAGAGAAGAGAGGACACTGTAAGTTATAGAAAATTACTTCACCAAATAGCATTTCCTGACAGCCCCTTTAAAACACTTAGGAAGCATTTCTAATTTGCAGATCCTTAACTCTACTTCCAAGTACTACTCAATCAAAAATAAGGAATGGATAGCCGATTTTACGATGTGGGCAACAATATCTTATTTCATTTTATAAGTATCTAAAATGATCACTGAGCTAGAGTGAAAGATGCAGATCAACTCAAGAAATGAGAACAAGATGAAACATCGTGAAGATTTTCTTTGCATCGACAAATCCCTATTTCCTTGAAATGATTTCATTTCTCATTTGTGCTGACTATATAATAGCATTTTAGGATACTTGAACGTATACTGTAGGACTTGTTTTCTTTTCCTGAAGATACAGAAAGTAATAAAGAAGAGAAAAACTGTGACATGACTGTGGAATAAAATGGAAATTTACAGAACAGTTACTAACAAAAGCCTATATCTCCACTGAACAAAGGTGAGAGTCATCCTTTTCCAAAGCAATCTACAAGTGAACGGAAATGAAGTAGACAGGGGGAGTTTCAGGTGAAATGTGATGGTTTATGCACAGCTCTCAGTAAATCCCTGTAAGACCCTTATTAATGATAATTAGAAAATTATTAGCTTTTCAGTTGAGGAATCTGGCAGACAGCCCCTGAACCAAGTGAACAAAATTAACATCAGCTGTACTGGGACAAATTTATATCAGCTGCCCCATGCACACAGGACTCATCATCATTGCCATGATACTGTATAAAATAGAATAAATAAAATAAAATAGAATAAAATAAAAATCTAATCATGAGAAAAGTGTTAAGCAAATTTAAAGCCACATACAACTCTCATATTCTGTACTCTTGTGTATTTTAAATGGTAAGTCTTTCCTTGAGGTAATCAAGAGCTCTCTTTTTCAGAACTTTGGTCTATTCTGAACCATATAGCCATCTGCTTTATTGGTGCATTTTCATAATCTTTGGCTACATAGACTGATACTGAATCCAGACAGGACCTAAATATTACATATTCTCCTTCTTCACTGATGTCCCAGGATCCAACCCCATATTCAGTGGGAATCTTGTGTATAAAGACATCCCCAAGTTGATTTGATAAAAAGGGAACATTTTCAACATTTGCACATCAGTAATTCATGGTAGGAATTCTTCATGCTGCTGTAAAAGGAGCCTGGAAAGAGAGAATGAAAGAAGGATCTGGGATATAAGAGAGGAATATTCTAAAGATCTAACCTTGGCTATCATTAGGAAAATAAAGTAGTTGAAACACAAGTTTGTTAGGCAGGACCACCAGAGTTAGAGAAATAAATGTTTACAAGTTCTAAATACATGGGATTTCAGCAAGAAAAGGGGACACAGCCTCTGACCTGGGTCACAATATTTACCTGAGAACCTTCCTCTTCCTCCTCCATTTCTAGATCTTTCTCAGGCGATATTATGTAGAGAAATCACACCTGTACCTCTTTGAGGGCATCAACACAGCCCCTTCACCTGCTATCCCCACTCTCAGAGGCAGGATGACCTTGAAATGCAGAAAAGGCCACACTCTCCTGTCCTTTGTCACCTGAGAGATTCAGAAAAAAATGAGTTCCTCCGTGGAGACCAAAACATGATTTTCTCCTGTCCTGTTTTCACAGTCAGCCACTAATTCTGCAGCAGCAATGGGGAATGTGGATTGTAGACACCTGACACACCACACAGACTCTATTACCTTTCCTTGAACTGAAGGCTGACCTCAACTCTCACACCAGAAAAATATCTGAGAGCCCTCTTGCATAACCCTGGTTTCACCCTGGATTGCCTGGAACATGTAATTAAAACAAATTTATTTGTAATCCATATAAATTATGTTGTTCACCTGAAACTATGTTGTACACCTTAATCAAATATAATATTGTAGGTCATCTACATTTCGTATTTTTTTTTTTAATTATTTATTTATTTATGGCTGTGCTGGGTCCTCGCTTCTGCGCGAGGGCTCTCCCTAGTTGCGGCAAGCGGGGGCCACTCTTCATCGCGGTGCGCGGGCCTCTCACTATCGTGGCCTCTCTCGTTGCAGAGCACAGGCTCCAGACGCGCAGGCTCAGCAATTGTGGCTCACGGGCCTAGCTGGTCCGTGGCATGTGGGATCCTCCCAGACCAGGGCTCGAACCCGTGTCCCCTGCATTGGCAGGTGGACTCTCAACCACTGCGCCACCAGGGAAGCCCCTACATTTCGTATTTTTAAACATGTGCTCTCAGGCAGAATCTGTGAAGGAGGTCACAGGTAATAGTAGTAACTAAAGCTCGCCATGTCATCTTTATTGTAAGTCTAGAGTGATAAGCACTTAAGTAAATCTTGCCTCTCAAACTTTAATATGCATACAAAGCATTCTAGCACCCACGAAGAAACTGTGATTCTGCAGGCTTGAAGTGGGGCCCATGAATTGGCAACTTTAACAAGCTTCTTCCGTGTGCCGATGTTGCTCCCCAGACCCATCTTTAGTAGCACTAGAGAAAGCAGGCACGCCACACCCCAGCCCCATCCACCAACCACCTTATCTCAAGACAGCTACTGCTGGTTTCACTAAAGACCACCATCATGGTCTTAAAGGATCCCATGTTTGGCTGGCACTTGAAGGTTTACAGAAGGCTAATGAAGGCTATAACATCTGAATAAGTCTCTATTTGGAAAACAACATGTATATAGTCATTAGTGCAATGACTACTGAGCATCTACTCTGTGCTTACAGGTAGTTTATGGTGCACTGTTTTGGAAACCTCACAGCTCCTATTGGAGTTAATCTTCATAATACCCTGGGAATTTGGCACTAGGAGGCTCATAATAACCATGAGGATGTAGATACTGGGACTCACCTTTCTGTCTCTTCTTCTGTTTCCCTATCATTGACTTTTTAAAAAAATGTTTGCATACAATAGAAGCTACCTATAGGACTTCCCTGGTGGCGCAGTGGTTAAGAATCCGCCTGCCATTGCAGGGGACACGGGTTTGAGCCCTGGCCTGGGAAGATCCCACATGCAGTGGAGCAACTAAGCCCGTGTGCCACAACTACTGAGGCTGCGCTTTAGGGCCTGTGACCACAACTACTGAGACCGCAAGCCACAACTACTGAGACCACGAGCCACAACTACTGAAGCCCACGCGCCTAGAGCCCATGCTCCACAACAGTGAGAAGCTCTCATACCGCAACAAAGAGTAGTCCCCACTCGCCGCAACTAGAGAAAAACCCGTGCACAGCAACAAAGACCCAACACAGCCAAAATAAAATAAAATAAATCAATAAATTTTTTTTTAAAAAAAGAAGCTACCTATAGGTGGCTGGAGGAATACAGAAAGGAAGGGTGTCTTAGAAGTTCAGAGAGTTTTCATTGTTTTATGTACACTTTTATTTTTTTTCTAATATGGTAAAGTTCTAAATTTATAAGTAAAAGCCAATCAGTTTTCCTAACCGGATGTATTTTTATACTTCCATCAGTAATACATGGTAATTTTAACTCCTCCCCATTCTCAGATATATGTCTACGTATAGCTGATTCACTTTGCTTTACAGTAGAAACACAACACTGTAAAGCAACTATACTCCAATAAAAATTAAAAAAAAAACTCCTCCCCATTCTCAGTAAAATTTAATGTTACCAATTTTTGTTTTATTTTTGTATTTAATTTAGGCATCTAGAAATTTGAGGTGCCGTCCTATTATTGTTTCCCTGGTGTCTAGCACAAATAGATAAAAAATGTGATATACAGAATGAATATTATTCAACCTGAAAAAAAAAAGGACATCCTTCCATTTGAGACAACATGAATGAACCTGAAAGACATTATGCTAAGTGGAATAAGCCAACACAGAAAGGAAAATACTGTATTATCTCAATTATATGTGGAATTATACTGAAGACCAACTCATAAAACAGAGCAGAATCTTAACTGTCTGGAACTTGCTACGGGGGAGACAGGAGATGTTGCTCAAATGGTACCAAAATTCGGTTATGCAGGATGAATGAATTCTGGAAATCTAAGTACAGTCTGGTGAAACAATTATAGGGTATATTATACTTGAGATTTGCTAAGAGAGTGTATTCGAAGTGTTCACACCAGAAAAAAAATGCAAGTAAGTGAGATGACAGATATGTTAATTAGCTTGAATGTGGTAATCATTCCACAACATACATGTTTATTTACATTTTTGAACTTGTACAAATACTGGATCTGCAGAAATGGAAAGCAGGGTGCCAGATGGCATGGCTTATGAAGTGCAGGATTTAATGAGAAATTAACTCCAAGTAGAAATTAACACAACATTGTAAATCAACTACACTTCAATTAAAAAAAAAAAAAAGACTCGGGGACTTCCCTGGAGGTCCAGTGGGTGAGACTCTGTGCTCCCAGTGCAGGTGGCCTGGGTTTGATCCCTGATCGGGGAACTAGATCTCACATGCATGCTGCAACTAAGAGTCCACATGCCGCAACTATGAGCCTACATGCCGCAACTAAGACCCAGCACAGCCAAAATTAAAAAAAAAAAAAAAAAAAGACTCCAAAACATAGAGATCTTTGCTCCCGCATATATGCTTTTGGGTTTCAGCAAAATGTGAGCATCTGCCGCTGAGGTGTGGGAGGACCAGCCAGCCCAACACTGATCTCCTGTAACCTGTGCAGGGAGGGGAGGACCCAGGGTAGGACAGACCTGGACACAGCCTCCTGAGGGGGTGGATCAGGGCGGGGCTGGGGAAGGAGCCCGCTGTGTGCACTGCTCTCCCTGTCTCTGGGGTATTTTCCCTCACTGTCTTTCCTAAGCCTGCCCAACAGAAACTTAACCTTCAGAGTTCATATTCTTTTAACCCATTTAGTCACTTCCCTGCCTGTTTTAAAAAATAAAATAAAAAGCACTTGAACAGAAACACAATTTTCTGGGACAATTATACTAGAAGCTATTTTATTCTTAACGAGTTCAAAGAAATGCAAGTCATCATCATCATCATCAATAACATCATAACCTCTCCTGTCAGGTGACGGCCCTTCAATGGGTGACATCAGGACTCACACACAACAGAGGAAGGGAATTGGCCCAAATGAAGCCAAAGTCCCCCACAAAGCACTCCTTTGGGTACCAGCCACACAATCCTGAATTCAAACATTTAACCACTTGTAATATCCTTTGGGTCAGGCTCTGTGAAAGAGTTCAGGTAACATCAGCCATTCACAAATATCTCCTCACATGTTGGCTTGTGCTACAGAACGTGTATTTTCTTAGAGTGGCCATGTGATAGAATTCTGACCAATGACATGGAAAGAGAAGATCAGGGGAGGATTATGTCTCCCAAGTCAAAGAGGAGTGGCTTCAAATCAAAACCTCTATATCCTATCAGATTCACACATGCTCCTTCTTGCTGCATGGAATGTGGTTCGATGCTTGATAGTTGGGCAACCACACTGGAATTATGAGAGAACAAAAATGTGCACAATGTCTGCATGTAGACAATGCCAGAGAGAAGTGAAAAATGAAAAGGTACCTTATTAGTTTTCACAGCCATTTTATCAGCTATGAGCATCTACCTAGTCCCTGTGTACATAGCACCAAACGTGCATCTTCTTTTCTATACATATGCATTAGTCCATTCTTGGTATAGCTGAAAACAAACTACCAGCTACAGAAAATGACACATTATTATATTTCATTTATACCAATGTTAAATGTGAGCATAACCTGCTACCCAACTCCACTGTATCAATTACCACAACTAAAACAAATCTTCCTTCCACTCCAGTCAAGATAAGTACAAAGACAACATGGGTTGTGAAAAACTTGGGAACTTCTAGTCTGGAAACTAAATAAACTGTTTCAAAAAGAAAGGCTCACTGCCTCTGACTGGTGAACTTCTCACACAACTAAGTGACGCCTCATGCAGAACCCAGAACTCTTACTTATTTACTTACTTACTTACTTACTTACTTACTTATTTATTTATGGCTGCGTTGGGTCTTCGTTGCTGTGCGTGGGTTTTCTCTAGTTGCAGCGAGTGGGTTGCGGTGTATGGGCTTCTCATTGCGGTGGCTTCTCTTGTTGCAGAGCAGGGGCTATAGGCGTGTGGGCTTCAGTAGTTGTGGCACATGGCCTCAGTAGCTGTGGCTCGCGGGCTCTAGAGCGCAGGCTCAGTAGTTGTGGCGCACGGGCTTAGTTGCTCCACGGCATGTGGGATCTTCCCAGACCAGGGCTCGAACCCATGTCCCCTGCATTGGTAGGTGGATTCTTAACCACTGCGCCAGCAGGGAAGTCCCCAGAACCCAGAACTCTTGACAAGACTATCACTCTGTTAAGAGAAAGGTCCCTGCCTCCTGTGGGCGGAAGGTCACTTATTTAAAGTGGACATAATTTATGTTGCAGTTATGTTCCTGGCACCTCGTTTTCTGTGAACCACAGCACATGCCTTGCTGACCTGCCTGTTACAGTGTCCAGAAGGCTTCCTCATCTCCAACATCTAGGTTGCCGTGTGATATTTTAAAGCTGTATTCACAAAGTTTGTTTCATTCAACACCCCTTCTCCGTCAAACTGCCACCGATCTAAGCCTGGGAAAATGTAATAATCTCTGTATACTAACAGCATCTAGTCTTCAGTACTGCCCAGAAATGTGTTGAAATCACAAGGACAGAATCTGATTTCCCAGATTCTCAGAAACCCAGCACATTTGCCAAGTCTCCATCCCCATCATTTGTACATCAGAACACACCACCACTAGGTGCCTAAGACCTTGGAGTGATTAAAGGGAGCTTCCTTGCAGTTTCCTCCCTCCATTTCCAAAGAACTCTCCATAGTTACTTTCAACAAGTCTTACGCGTCTCTCTAAGAAAAACACCATCATTCTATTTTATCAGTCTTCACACATCTCCTAGTGCTAACTGCCTGAGTTAAGACTCTGGTCCATTGAAGCTGCTCCACTCTTACCACAATTAAGTGATCACAATGTTGCACGTGAACCTTACAAGTGACTTCAAATTCGTCACTTAAATTTCTCATTGTTTTAGAAAAATATTGAAAGCACACATCAGAAACTACCAGGGCCTGCATGGATGACTGGGGGTGAGGAGAGCAGTGAGAACCCTGTGTCCTTAACAAAGGCAAAGAAGTACAATGACTGGCGTTCATATGTAGCAAGGATGACAATGAGGTTACACAGAAGAACTGGAAATAATTAGGAAATGAAACAAGCAGAGTTTTCTCCTAAATTCAGAGTGTCAGTTGTGCAACCAGAGAACAGGTATCCTCTCTCCACTTGCAGAATTTATGCAATTCTACATTTAATACATTTTCTGTCTCTTACCTCATGCTGCAGCATTACTCAACTGGAATATTTTTCTCCTAATTATACAGTATCTACTATACACCCATCACCGTCATGTGTGTTTGTTCACTCCATGTAAATGCCTAAACAACCTCATGACTCAGGAATTCTCCAGGTTTTCACTTGGTCAAATTGTCACAGTAAAGTGAATAACTTTGATAATGTCACTTATAAGAATTGGAAGAAACAATAACTGAAGAAAAGTTGTCTTACCGTTCCTCTCTAATTAAGAAGAAAAAGGGACTTCCCCGGTGGTCCAGTGGCTAAGACTCCTCGCTCCCAACGCAGGGGGCCCAGGTTCGATCCCTGGTCAGGGAACTAGATCCCGCATGCCGCAACAAAAGATCCTGCGTGCCGCAACTAAGACCCAGTGCAGCCAAATAAATAATAAAAGAAATATTAAAAAAAAAAAAAGAAGAAGAAAGGAATTACACAGAATCCCAAACAGGTCAGACAGAAAGTGAGAAATGTCCACTGCAAAAATTAAATCTCTCTTCCACCCCAGTGATCCTCTCTCGAGGCAATCAATATGAAGCATCTAAGTATCTTTCCAGTTTTCTCTGCCATAAACAAATATTTATTTATTCAAGTGGGAGCTTTCTCAATATACCATTCTGTATCTGGCTTTTTCTTTTTTTTCCTCTAAATTCTACCTTGGAATTTATTTTCTAACCGCCCTAGTAGATCCTGTAGTTTCTGGAGGCTACTATTGCATCTGGGTGGGTGTTTAGATTGTTTCCACTCTTATTATATGCTATAACTTTCTTGGGCATGTGTCTTTGCACTTATTTGTAACAAATCTTCCAAAGTGGAACAGCTGTGTCACATTATACGTGCATCTTTAACTTCAGAAAATGTTGCCAAAGAGCCTTCCAGAGACTTCATTGAGACACTCCCATAAAAAGATGGGAAGATGCCTTAAAAACAAAACTGAAAACCCTGTTTACTACTAAACTTTTAATCTTGGCCAATCTGATGGGTGAAAAAATGAAATCTCATAGCTGTTTCAATTTGGTTTCATGATCACCCTCATTACTACTCAGATTGAATACCTTTTCATATATTATGATACTTCGAAGTACTTAGTACTGTTCTTAGTCCATTTAACTTTTGGAATGTTGGTCATTTTTTAAATAGATCTATAAGAGCTCTTTTTATACTACAGAATAGCTTTTGCTTATTAGGTGTATTGAAAGTACTTTTCACAGTGCCATTACCTTCTGACTCTGTAGGCTTTGCCACACGTATATTTTGACTTCTGTGAAGTCAATTTTATTTACCTTTTCCTTTCTGTTCCTAGGTTTCCTGTTTCCTGTGAAACATCTTCAGTCTAAGATAATTTTTCATACTGCCTTCATTTCCTTCTTCAATGTCACTCCAGGAAAGAAGAAGCTGGAAGCCCGGACGGTCTGAGTTTGTCCCTCTGCAGCTTTTCAGAGCAGCCTTCCTTGCCTTTGGAGATGCTTCTCAAACAAGAGTGGAGCCTGCAGAACACAGCCTGCCAGGAGGTCACAGGGGCTTGGAGTCGGGGGAGTCACAAGCGTGGAATCATTTGGGGAATCTGGGTGACGGTTATATGGGAAATCTTCTTACTATGCTGACTAGATTTCTGTGCATCTGAAATTATGCTGAAATAGGAAGAGTTTTTAGAGGGATAAAACAGGGAGCAGCGCAAGGCCACACAGCCACAAGTTGGGGTGAGAGGGTGGAGGCCCCGCATACCCTCCAGATGAAAGCCAAGGGTTTGGAGGTGGTTGGCCAAGGCAAGATTTCACCCACTCACTGCTGGATGTGCCCACGAGCCCTTCAGCTTCTTTTCTGCATTCTCCGGGGGAGACTCCAGCGCTGATGTCCGGGGCTTCCTCCGAGTCCGTCCTCGGGGGAGGAAACGAGCCCTAAATATGCGGTCCTGGGTTAGTCGTGATCCTGCCCTGGCTGCCATGGGTGGGGTTTGGGAAAGGGGCATTGATTACGAATAATAAAACCTTGGCACCTTACATGTCAGACCTAGGAAACCAGGAGCCAAGATGAGCCAACATAAAAGGGAAAGAAAATGGAGAATGACACCCGTTTGTCTCATATGTGACCCCAAAATAGGGCCAGGCCCCGTGACCTCACCTGCGTGTGGCTAGCCATTCCAGCTACCGTCAAGATCAACTCTAGAAGAGCTGGACTAACCGTGACTAACTTTCTAGTTTTCTTTGTTTTTTTATTTCAAGTTGAAAAACTCAGAGATGCTTGTGATTTTTAAAATTTTGTTCTATATTTTGAACAAATAATGCCTCCAAATGGTTCAAAATTTTTAAAGTACCCCTAGCCACTTTAATGCATCCTAGTTGCTAGTTTCCTTTAGATCTTCCCAGAGATGTTATATGCACTGAGAAGCAAATATGTTTATGCATAATTTCCCTTCTAATTCATACAAAGGGGAGCAATGTGTTCTGCGCTTTGAGTCTTTCCATGGAAAATGTATCTTGGAAACACTGGAGATCTTTCCATCAGCATGTGGAGACCTGGCCCATTCTTTTTCATGGCTGCATAGTGTTCCATTGTATGGCTGACCCATCATTTATTTAACTAGCACCCTATCCATAGGCATTTAGGTTGCTTTCAACATCTCACTAGTACAATCAGTGCTGCAAAGAATAAACTTGTACAAAGATCATTTTACCTGTATGTGTGACTATCTATAGGAAGGATTTAATGCCTTGAAGTGGAAATGTTGGGCCAAAGAGCTTAAACGTTTGTAATATTGATAGACATTAATGCTCTGCTCTCCACAGGGGCACTTGTCATTTTCTTAAGTGATGTTAATTCTACTGAAAGGAGCCAGCCTGGTGTGGCAGCAGAAGTCCCAGACCAGGGGAGAGGGGATCTGAGACGGAGCCCCAACCCTGCAGTAACGCGTTGCATGTCCTTGGGAAAGTCGGCTTTGTTTGATTCCTCGCCTGAGAAGTGAAGGGACTGAGTAAGGTGCCCAAGGACTTCCCTGGCGGTCCAGTGGTTAAGACTCTGCGCTTCCACTGCAGGGGGCGCGGGTTCGATCCCTGGTTGCGGAACTAAGATCCCACATGCCCTGTGGCGCAGCTGAAAAAAAAATGAGTAAGGTGCCCAGGACCCGACAGTCACCTCTGCTGCCATAAGGAGAGGCAGAGGTACCCTGGTCACTTGGAATAATGGGAACCGGGTCAGCAGCTTTCTGCCGTCCTCCGAATAAAAGAAACGAAGCCCTAAGTGCACACAGCACTTACAAAAACCTGGGGTCGGGCTCTGTCTGCGGGGAGGCCCTGGTCCTGCTCTGGGGGCTCAGGGATGGGAGGGGGATGCTTACTTTTCTCTGTATTTCCTTTTCCATCATCAGAATTTAGCACCATGTGCATGAATTACCTATTCAAAAGTTAAATTCACTATTTAGAACAGAAATGAAGAGAAGCCTTCTGGAAAGCATCCTGGCCTGGGAGGGAGGAGGTCTGGGTTTTAGTTGTTTCACTTCTCTGGGCCTCCTTCATCTCCTTTGACCAGTGAGGGGCTTGAACAAGATGAACTTCCTCTGGTGACTTCCAAGCCAGAGTGAGTGTAAAAGCATCCAAGGGGAACAGACTTTGGGGTCAGACAGAACTGGGCCTGAGTCCTGGTTCCCTCAACAGACCTGCTGTGTGACCTTGGGCAAGTTGCTCAACCTCTCTGTGCCTCCATCGCCTCATCTGGAAGATGGAGATAAGAACACCCATGTCACAGGTGTGTTGGGGGAGTAGGAGGTCATGTGTCTAAAGCAGGGTCTATGGTGCCAGGCTCAGCAAAGGGTGCTGTAATCAGGTGAGGACAATTCCAAATACTCTACAAAAAATGAGCTCTGCGGGGAACCTTAGAGAGAGTGTCCATTCTGACGCCCTCAGTTTACAGGTGGAAAGTGGCAGTGCAGAGAGGGTGGGATATATTGGGTGTCAGCCGAGGAACCCAGCGTGCCTTCCTTCTCTCTTCCTGCCCAGAACTTCTGGGCCTCAGGTGTGGCTCTAACTCAGTTCCTTGTGTGATGGCATTTTATCCATCAGCTGGTCCTAAAGAGTCGTCTATTCTTACGTTCCCTGCCTGGCACAGGTGACACCAGGGTCTGGTCACAGGCCACTGGGACTCTGAGGCCCCAGTATTGCAGCCCCCAAACCACGTCAGGGTCTGGACTTCCTAAGTGATGGATCCCAGCCAACTCGCTACTTAAGACCCTCTGCTCTCTACTCACAGAGGGGACAGGCTTCAAGCCCTACCATGGGACAGGAAGTTCAAAATGCAATTTCTCCTAGAAAAATAGGCATGGACCGAATTTCACATTAACCCAGAGAGGATGGGATGAGGAAAAGGGAGAAGAGAGAAAGGCAGGGAAGAAGGGCCTGAAAACAACAGGAGGGGTGAGAGACAGGTAAACATTTCAAAATGAAACTCACAGGGGACTGATTTTATAGCCAGGAATGGAATCTTCTCATTTCTGTGTCCCCAGCGCATGGCCTGGCACACGGTCAGTGCTCAACAGATGAATGAATGCACGCGCCAACGAACGGGTGAGCAGCTCAGAGAGCTGTTGTTTAACTGGGATAATGCATGAGGAAAGGCTCTGCACCACGAATCTCTCAGTGCCGCCAGCGCCTGGCACACAGTAGGGCCTAAGTCACCATGTGCTTATGGCGCAGGCACGCCTCCCAGAGGTGGGGGAAAACTATGTCCTCTTCTTCCAAAGGAAGCTGGTAGTCTATTTTGGAAGGAGAGCCTCATCAGCATTGCTTTGGGGATTCAAACCTGCCCCCGACCAAGCTCTGTGAGCATCTCCCGGTTCTGAGGAAGAAGGGAGGCGAGGCCCTGTCTAAATCATAAAGATGTTGTATCCTGATACATTTTCCTCCCTTTCTCGTGGAGACAAGGAGGAGTTAGTAAATCCACATCCACAGATCTGCAGGAGCAAAATCTTGTCTTCTTGTATCAGAAGCTATAAGCTCACTTCTAACCTGACAAGTCCACAAAAAAACTTGTACACAAATATTCTTAACAGCATTACTCATAATAGCCACAAAGTGGACGCACCCCATATGTCCATCACAAGGTGAATGGATAAACAAAATGTGGTACGTGCACACAATGGAATAGTATTCAGTCATAAAAAGAAATAAAGTACTGATACATATTACAATATGGATACACCTTTAAAATATTATGCTAAATGAAAGAAGCCAGACACAAAAGGCCATATACTGTATGATTCTATGCCTATGAAATGTCCAGAATAGGCAAATCCATAGAGACAGAAAGCAGATTTGATTGCCAGGGGGCTGGGGGTACCGTGGCATGGAGAGTGACTGCTAATGAGTGTGGGAGTTTCTTTTTGTGGTGATAAGATGTTCTGGAATTAGACAGTGGTGATGGTCGAAAACTTTGTGAATATAGTAACAAAATACTGAATTATACACATTAAAAAAGAAATAAGTAAAATTTTAAAACCAGAAAAAAAAATAGTAACACTGACCTATCAGGCCATTGGCTGTTGAACCTGGACATCAAATTGCCAGCTCCAGAGCAAACAAACTCCAACCCATCATCCGGGGTGCACACCAGAAAGACAAATTCAGATACACAGTTCATTCTCTTATCAAGATTCGATACCTCTGAAATGAGTAAAGAGACACAGTGAACACTTCCCATCTTCTTAGATGGAGACACATATCTCTCTGATTTTTGAAAAATGACAAACCTTCCTCTTAGACAAACATCTCATTGTGTCCCGTGGTCTCCTGCAGGCACATCTGTTGAGTTGAGAGTGAGAGGGTCTGGGTCAGCACCAAGCATCTTTATGTATCCAGCAGGCGTCTGGATGGGAGGCTGGGACCCCTCAGGACAACGTCTGCTCCGAGATGGACTTCTTCTTGCCCTATTCGTGAACTGCTCAGGGAGGCTGGGCCACCAGCTCTCAGCAGCCTTCATGTCTGGCCTTGGATGGGTGCCTGACTCACGTACATGAACACACCCTGCAGAGCCTTGAATGGTCTTCATCTTCCTCACTGGTAGAATAATGGGGTCAGATTTGATCACGGAGTTGTGAAGAGTGTTCCAGGAGCGTCACCTTCAGAGGGGTAGGAGGTGAGACCTGGGGAGCGCTATTAGACACTGTAAAACAGGATCCTCGTCCACAGTACCTCTCCGGGGCTTTAACGTGCTGAAGGGGGAGGCAGGATGGTTATATGGATTAAGAGCCCAACCCTGGAGTCACACAGTGATTTGGGCATTCATTAGCTGTGTGACCTTGGGCAAATGACCCAACCTCTCTGAGCCTTAGTTTCCTCACCTCTAAAATGAGAGTAACAAGAGTACCTCCCTTCCCAGTGAGGCTGGGAGGCTTCAATGTGTCAAAGTGGGGCTAGTCAATTACCATTCTGTGAATCACAGCTTGGCCTTGGCCCCTGTGGGAGCTCAGAAAGCACAGCAAATTGTGCCCTGTTGGATATGAAGGAGGAGTTTTCCAGGGACAGGGGAAGGGGGAGGGAATCCAAGGCAAACGGAAAAGCAGGCACAAAAGCATGGAGGCACGACTGGCTCTGGTGGCCTCGAGAACTGCTGCGATGCAGACGTGTGGGTGACTCAGGCACGGTGAGTAGGGGAGGGAAGGAGGCAGCAAGGGAGCAGCTGGAGAGGGGGCTGGGCCACAGCGAAGTCACTGGGAGCCACAGAACAGCTCTGGAGAGCATCCGGCAACTGCAACGAGTAACGGAGGAGAGCAATGAAGGTGCTATGTGCGTGGGGAGGAGGGGCCAGCTGGACACGAACCTTCTCTCCCCCAGCCTCGTGGCTAAGAAGGCCCTCTCTCCTGCAGGGGATGTGGAAGGAGACCTGGGGCCGGCAGTCAGGCTCAGGAGAGCTGAGAGGGCTCTCAGCCAGCCAGGGGAGCCCCGGGGAACTGGAGCAGATGAGCCTCGCACTTGAAGCTATGCACGGGGAGAGGGTGCAGGCAGCAAACAGACTGTTTTGAACTAGGAATTAGATTCACATGGCCTAAGATACAAAAAAGTCACAGGACCAAAGGGCAGAAGAGGTAACATGAGGGGGTGGGAGCAACCTCTGGGCCAGTTTCCTTTCCTAATAAGTAAAATAAAACTAGGCCCCCAAAGTGAGGTCAAGCTTTTCTCCTTGGTACCAACAGAATGGACAGATGCTCCTGAATTTGAAGAGCACCAGCCTGGGTGAAGTCAGGAAGGAACCACGCAGGCAGGCAGAGAGCAGTCAAGACCCAGGTCTGGAAGCGGGGGGAGGAGTTTCAACTCCCCCTCCGGGAATTGCAGCTGACCCTGGTTGCTCTTACTCCAAAAAATTAGGAAAGGAAAAAAAGTAGGAAAGAATTAAGATTCCACACCTGGCAGTTTTAACTTACAAAAAAAGTATTTATTAATCTAGTTTTCCTTCTCTTGCCATAATCCAGAAGCATGACGCTGATGGCCTGACATAGTGTGAAGTTGTCGAAAGCCCCACCAGTCATTGATTCCAAAATTCCATGACAGGCCTTTGTTAGGCAACAGGACTGCAGTTACAGCAATGGTTTCAAGTCCATACAGGAAGCCCACCAACCCCAGGGTCTCCTGCACCTGCCATGGCTTACCGGGTGGGTTGTGGAGCGTGAGAATCAACAGCACCGAGCAGACGGACTGAGAAGGCTTCGGGCAGAACATGCTGCGGTGTACTTCCCCTGACAGAGGCCGGAGCTGTCCACCCACAAGGCTTCTCGGTCACAGGCCTGGTTCCCTGGGAAGCATCTCTCTTTGGCCGAGGGTCAGAAGGCTGCACACCCAGGTCGCCCTGAGAAGCAGTCCCCACATGCCAACCCGAGCCTGAGCCGCCATCGCTGTCTTTCCAGCGGGTCCGCCCAGCCCGCTGGCGCTACTGCTGCTTGTGTGGAAGAGCCTTCCTGGGTGGCGGCAGCTCCCTGTGGATCAGGGTGAGTCCGCAGAGGATGAGGAAGACTCCTCCCCACCACAAGACCTCCTGGCACTCTCCATACAACACAAAACCCAGGAAGGCCTGCAGGACAGAGACAGCTGTGAGGCTGGGCAGGCACGTGCCCGCAGGATGCGACCACGGTGGGTGGGCACCACCTGACTCCCCTGTGGCTGAGTGCCCCCCTAGGGCGGGAGGAAAGGTCTGGAGCTGCAAGTCTTGGGCCTGAAACCCATCTGTTACCTTCAGCATATCTCACCTGGAGAAGTGGGGAGGGTACCTCCTCACAGCATCGGACCCAGCAAAGTGCACAAGGAAGCCCAGCAGAGGCCGGCAGCCAGGCCCAGCACACAGCTGGTCCACCAAGCCCTCCCCGCCTGGACTGCAGGGCTGACTGGCTCAGCCCCACCTGGGAGAGAACCTCGACCCTCCACATCTCCTGCCTGAGTTCACAGACCCCTGAGGAGCAGCAGGTAGGCTTTTGACAGTTGGACTTCATCCCCATTTAACTTGAGAATTCCTCCAAGATAGAGATTAGAGGAGCAGCCACCGGGAGTCAAGACACAGCCCAACCTCTGCTTGAGTTCCTGGCCCTTCTCCTATGTGGGAAAGCCGGGGTTGCCCGAGGACAACCCGCCCAGAACCCTCCCAGAACCCAGGTTTGGGACAGAGGAACTGTACGCTCAGGCTACTCACCGAGCTGAGGATATTTGAAAAAGTCACCGTGACAGATGCAATGGCTGAAGACATGGAGAAACTGAGGCCCCGGCTAAAGAACGTCCACATCAGAGAATTGGTGGTAGCCATCACAATAATGCCTAAGACGCAGAAGCCCACGTTCACCTGCAGGAGAAAGCGTCACTGCAGCCACGGCCAGCCCCGGGCAGCATGACCGGCAGACCCCCTCACAGCACCCAGGGTCATGGTTACTGCTGGCAGCCGGGCCACCACAGCCTGGGAGTCCTCAGAGCTTTCCTGCACAGGGCTTCACTTAACCCTCAGTGGGCAGCACACCCACTTTACACCTGAAACAACCTCAGAGAAGACCCATATTTGGCCATCTTGCTGGCCATATGACCTTGGGCAGAAGTCAAATGCGAATCCATATCCAGTTATCTTCTATTGAACACCAGTCCCTGACTGACCCCCACAGTGACCAAGGCTTGAAGTTCAATCCCAGAGGGCCAAGTAGTTATTACTCGATATGAGGGATGAGTAAATCAAGGGCAGAGTCCTCACTTCCCGGGAGCAGGTAAAGCATGAATAAGTCCCGTCTCCCCGCCACCTGTGAAGGCTACATCCCACTCGGGCTGGTCCCATTGGGCATTCTTGAGCTTTTACTCTGTGCCAGGCCCTCTGCTAATTGTTTTAAGTACATTTTCATTTATTCCTTAACTTAATTTTACAGATAAAAATCCTGAGGCATTACGTAACTTGCCTAAAGTGCCACAGCTGGGGGGAGCCGCCAGGATTCAAGCCCAGGCAGTATGGCTCCTCGCTCTGAACCAGGACACAGCCATTCCTAGGGAAACCACACCTGGGACTATTTGAATGGCGATCCCAAGCATCACTTGGAGAACTTGCAGATTTCTTTCTTTTTTAAAGGAGAGCCTTGATTGAAGAGAGGACCTTCAGAAGCCTCCTACACAAAGGATATGCAGACCCCTTGCTTGGTTTTGAGTTTTAAACCTGCCTGCAGACAGAGCTGCTTCCTCTGGGGATGGTGTCCATCTAAACCTAATACTCTCATTTCTCGTTAACAGTTTCCCAGCAACTGAATATATAGTGTCTTGAGGAAGGAGTGTCTCTGCATGATTTACACAGAAGCACTGTATATGCCAGTGCCAGCCTGCTTACGTAAAGGCTTATGAAGGTCTGCCGCACAACTGAGAAGACTAGAAAAATCTCATGGCTCATAGTCACTCATCTTACTTTGGAACACTTACTCCAAGAATTACAGCCAGCAGGATACCAACCGCGAGCATGGCAGCTCCCACTGGCTTAGCCCTAAATAGGCTTACACCTAAAGAATCAGCCTGTCTACTGATTCTTAGGTCAGGGCCTAACCCTGGGTTGCAGATGCAATGAAACCTCTTTAACAAGCAGAAGCTGGCCTATGACTCGGGATGGGAGCGGCAAAGAGGTACACCTTAGCAGACATGGGGAGGTAGTTCAGGAGTTCTCAGCATTGGGGGGAATGTCCAGAACATTTCTCTCAGTCAAAACGAGAGGTAGAGAAGACTTCCCTGGTGGTCCAGTGGCTAAGACTCTCCCAATGCAGGGGGCCTGGGTTCAATCCCTGGCCCCGGGAACTAGCTCCCACGTGCCCCAACTAAAAAGATCCTACGTGCCCCAACTAAGACCCGGCATGGACAAATAAATTAAAAAAAAAAAAAAAAAAAAAGGTAGAGAGTGGATGTAGGAGGTGTGCGTCTTCCCCAAAAGCGAACTAATCCAGTCGGAGAACAGATTTTAGGTGCCCCCAAATGCGGCGCCGCATCGCGCTGGCCTGGGGAGGCGGAGGGAATCCGGCGGAAGCGTCGAGGCAGGCGGCTGCGCACACACTGCCCCTCTCGGCCTGTGACATCTCACCTTGGAGCCCGCGGCGCCGGCCACGGACCCCCGGAGGAGCACACTCCGCGTTGGACTGCGGCCTCACGTGACGCGACGCTCACGTGGGTGCGGTGGCCAATAGAGGCTCCCCGAGGGCCTAGAGGGGCGGGGCCGGCGGCGGAGCCCCAGGCCTCCTTCTCCCGGGGTTGGCTCTTTTCCGCGTTAGGTTTAGGCTTTCCCTGGCGCGTTCCTGGACCGATGTCCAAGGCTGACAGTGGCGGTGGTACTGTGGTTGCTGATGCAGACTAACTCTTCGTGGCCTAGCAGTTTCAATCCTTGTCATTAGGTGTGGTCCAACATCGGCTTCCCCTGGGAATCTGTTAAACTCCCAGGTCCCGCCCCACACCCGTTGAATCAGCATCTACTTTTTAACAAGACCCCCAGGAGATCGACATGCACCTTAGAGATAGATACTTTGGCAGAGGGCGCCAAAGACCTGCAGACTCAGCAAGAAAGTGGGCTAGGGTTAGGGCTTCTGACAATTCAAAAGGCCCTGATGGATATATGCTCATTGTAAGAAATTTAGAAAGTAGATTAGAAAATTTCATCCATAATCACTCCACTCAGATAATCGGAATTAACATTACTTCCAATTTCCAATGTACTTAACTTTTAAAATGTTTTCGTTTAAGTAGTACGTTTCTTTGAAAATGAAGTGCTGTTCCAGTGTGTAAAGGCCAATTACACTATCCAGGAAAGGCACTGTTATTACAGTACTTTTTCTATATGTATAGTTTTGTATACAGCACACGTTAAAAAATAGTGCATATACTATGTATGGGACTGTTTTTCTAAACCTGATTTCACAGTGCACATACTGTCCAGCAGCATTGTTTTTTTCCATTCAGTAAGTTTTCATGTTCGTCCTTATGGGCCATCCTCTCACAACGTGGCTCTGTGGCTCCAATAAAAGCATGGATAGCCCTGATAACTCCTATTAACATTTCAAATTGGCCAATTTTGCAGTTGAGAAAAGGGAGGCTCTGAGAGGCACCGTGCCACTTTGCAAAGAGCTGTGTGAACCCCAGTGCAAAGATGACCCCATCAGAAAGCTCTTACCTTACTTGGAACCTACAGGAAATTGGTGTTGTTCTGGATCAACTGTGCCTGCTTTATAAGTTTTCTTAGAACAAATGATGCCTCTACTAGCACTAGAGGTTGAGCATCTCAGAGCCACCTCCGTTGTAAAGCAGACTCTGCTACTCCCCTACCTTTGCACCACTCCTGTGGTTGTCTGTCTGCCTCCCTGCTAGCCTGTGAGGTTCTTGAGGGCAGGGACAAGTTTCTTTCTTCTCTAGGTCCCCAGTGCCCAGCACAGGGCCTTGTCCTGGTGATGATGGCTGAATTGATACCATCCTTGGACACCCAGCTAGGAAGTAATTTCTGCCTCCTGGACAAAAGCTCCCATGTGCACACGTATCACCTGCTAGCAATCTTGTTAAAATGAAGATCCTGGCTCAGGTCTGGAGCTGGATTAAGATTCTGCATTTCTAACAGGCTCCCAGATGGTGCTAATGCTGCAGGGGGGGGTGGGGTGGGGGTGGGGGATGGGGGACGGGGGACACACCACACTGAGTAGCAGGTCTGTGATTAGCACACTCACACACCTTGCAACATACTTGCCTCCCCAACTGGGCTCCATCAGGCAGATGCTATGCATGTTTTCTCTTTGTTCTGCCACAGTGCCTAATACTGTGACCGGCTCCTGTCCTTGCTACAAAAGTTTGAGTGAACAGACTATGATTTGATTATAAAAGATAAAATTAAAAAACTTACTAACAGCACCATGGTGTTAACTAGAGCACCCTTAACTGGGAGTGTGAAGGGGAAGGAATACCTCATCCCACATTTATTTAATGGTATTTTTGAAAATTAATTAATTTTATTTTTGGCTGCGTTGGGTCTTCGTTGCTGCATGCAGGCTTTCTCTAGTTGCAGCTAGCGGGGGCTACTCTTCTTCGTGGTGCGCGCGCTTCTCATTGTGGTGGCTTCTCTTGTTGCGGAGCACGGGCTCTAGGTGCGCGGGCTTCAGTAGTTGTGGCTTGCGGGCTCTAGAGCGCAGGCTCAGTAGTTGTGGCGCATGGGCTTGGCTGCTCTGCGGCATGTGGGATCTTCCCGGACCAGGGCTCGAACCCGTGTCCCCTGCATTGGCAGGCGGATTCTTAACCACTGCACCACCAAGGAAGCCCGCACATTTATTTAAAAAGCAATGAAAACAGACATCAAAGATGGCTTATGGACAAAAGATGACCTATCGAGTTCTGGGAGACCCATTCAAACTCTGCCTCAAATTTAGGGCCTAAAGTTACAAATTTAAGAGGCCTTAGGGGCCAAGGAGGAAATTTAAATGTGTGAAGTTTCCCACCCACCTCCCCATGAGACAGGAGGGATGGGTGTGGCCTGTGATGACCTAGGGAGTGAATGTCTTGTCTCTCTCTCCAACCTTACCTCAGTCTCTTCCTCCCTTCACTTTGATGGCAAAATATTAGCTCTGTGTACGGACACCCAATAGAAATACAGAGGCAGAGTTCTGGAGGAAAAAGAAAGAGTAGCTTTGTTCTTTGCCAGGCAAAGAGAGAACATAGCAGGCTGGCGCCTCAAGAACTGTGCCCTCCTCCCTGGGGAATCAGGAAATGTCTTATAGGTGGGGCTTGCAGTCTGGGGTAGGTGATAAGGATCAAAGTAGTGAAGGTCTTGCATTCTTCTTCTTTCTGCTTTATTTCAAAATGGTCACAGCTGGCGTCAGGCAGCCCGGTAACTGGGTCTGTTCATCTCTGGGTTATCGGCCCAGGACCTTCTTTCTTAAATGCAGAACACTCCAAGGGGTAATTTGTTACAAGGGAGTGTAGGGGGTGTATATACCAGGGGCAGGATGTAATTCACAGAGTCAGAGAGTGTTAGAGGTTAGCTTTGTGAAGGACAAATCTAGTTACACTACAGATCAGTAACAGTTAAAATAAAACTAGGATTGATTAACTCTTTCAGGCCCGTTTATGCTGCTTCTCTAGCCTGTTCATTGTTCCTTTATTTTCCTTGTTTGTCAGAAAAGAAAAACCTCATTTCAACAAGACAAGGACACAGGGGCTTCTTTATGCTTCCAACTTGCGTCCATTTCTTTGCCCAGTTAAACAAATGAGCACGTACATACTCAGGATCAGGACTGTTCCAGGCAGCAGAGTTGCCAGGAATGACTAAGATCCCTGCACTCCTTGGGTTCTGGCTTTTTGCAAAACTTTCAGTTCTAGCTCCCTGGCCTTAGCTGGCCTAAAGCTTTAGCTCCTTTTCCTTGCTGTGAGTGACATTATGGGTTGAATTGTGCCCCCTAAAAAGATGTTGAAGTCCTAATCCCCAGCACTTGTGAATGTGACCTTATATGGAAACGGAGTCATTGCAAATGTAGTCAAATTAAGATGAGATCATTAGGGTGGGCCCCAATCTGACTAGTGTTCTTAGAAAAGACAGAGACGGGAGAATGCCATGTAACCATGGAAACAGAGATTGGAGTGATGCATCTAAAAACCAAGGAATGCCAAGGGTTGCTGGCAACACCACAAGCTAAGAGAGGCATGAAATAGATTCTCCTCTGGAGCCCTCAGCCTTGCCAACACCTTGAATTTGAACTTTATAAGTTCAGAACTGTGTGAGAATAAATTTGTTGTTTTAAGCCGTCCAGTTTGTGGTAATTTTTTGCAGCAGCCCTGGGGAAGTCATACAGGTTGTTGACAAAAAATTAATCAGTCAACCTAAGAAAAACGGAAAAATTTTTTTTTTGGCTGTGCCTTGTGGCATGTGGGATCTTAGTTCCCCGACTAGGGATTGAACCCATGTCCCCTGCAGTGGAAGCTCGGAGTCCTAACCACTGGACCATCAGGGAAGTCCCCAAAATGGAAAATTTTATTCAAGCCAAATTTGAGGATTATAACCCAGGAAGAGCATCTCAGAAAGCTCTGAGAACTGTTCTGTTAGAAGTCAAGGCACAGTTATACAAGTTTCTGGAGAAAGAGGGCTGTACATCAAATGGCATATGATTGACAGTTTACATAATCCAGACCTAAGCACCATGTGACGCCTTACGAGATCAAGACAGAATATTATCTTTAAGGAGTTGTGCTACTGATGCTAGGAGAATATTGCTCTTTATGGGTGAGCAGGTAGTTCTGCCAATGGGGGAGGATTGTTTGATGCATAATGCAGATACAAAATGCAGAGTCAGGGGAGAGAAAAGGCCAAAGGGCACAGAAGATTTTTTTGTTTATATATATATTTTTTAAATTTTATTTATTTATTATTTATTTTTGGCTGTGTTGGGTCTTCATTGCTGCACACGGTCTTTCTCTAGTTGTGGCGAGGAGCGGCTACTCTTTGTTGCGGAGCATGGGCTCTAGGCACGCAGGCTTCAGTAGTTGTGGCACACGGGCTCGTAGTTGTAGCTCGTGGACTCTAGAGTGCAGGCTCAGTAGTTGTGGCTCACGGGCCTAGTTGCTCCGTGGCATGTGGGATCTTCCCAGACCAGGGATCAAACCTGTGTCCCCTGCATTGGCAGGCCGATTCTTAATCACTGCGCCACCAGGAAGTCCTATATTTTTTCTTGTCTTGCCATAAAATAAGAATTTTATTTCACGAGGTGATAAGATCCAAGCCTCTTTATTACCAGCTTCACTGCACCACCTTCTCCTACCTCCAAGGCAGTGTCTATTCTTTACCTTACACTGAATTTCAGTTCGTTCTTCATTTCTGGCTCTTAGGGATTTACTATTACTATTCCTTGAAAGTTCACCTATGCATTAATTTTCTAAAATAGTTTATCATCAGCATTATTGAGGTATAATTTACAAAACATAAAAGTAACTTAAAAAAAAATTTTTTTTCATTTCCTGAATCAGTTCATTAAGAATTTGCTTTCTTTTTTTTTAATTTGGCTGCGTCGGGTCTTAGTTGCAGCACACAGGATCTTCGTTGCGGCATGTGGGATCTTTCGTTGTGGTGCTTGGGCTCTTTGTTGTGGCATGCAGGCTTCTCTCCAGTTGTGGCTCTTGGGCTCCAGAGCATGTGGGCTCAGTAGTTGCAGCACGTTGGCTTAGTTGCCCCTCGCCATGTGGCATCTTAGTTCTCTGACCAGGGATCGAACCCACGTCCCCTGCATCAGAAGGTGGATCCTTAACCACTGGACCACCAGGGAAGTCCCAAAATTAACCCATTTTGAATGTAGTTTAATTTTTAGTAAATTTACAGAGTTGTGGAACCATCAACACAAACCATTTTTAAAACATTTCTGCAACATCAAAAAGTCCTCTTGTGAGAATTCCCTGGCTGTCCAATGGTTAGGACTCCACGCTTTCACTGCTGAGGGCCTGGGTGCAATCCCTGGTCGGGGAACTAACATCCCACAAGCCGTGCAGCACAGCAAAAAAAGAAAAGTTTCCCTTGTGCCCATCCCCAAGCAACCAGTGATTTGCTTTCTATCACCTGGCCTTTTCTGAACATTTCACATAAATGGAATCATACAATATGTGGTCTTTTGGGTCTGGCTTCTTTCAATTAGTATGCTTTTTTCTCCCCCCGCCCCCAACCCAAGGTTCCTGCATGTTGTAGGAACATGTATCAGTTTGTCTTTTTTTATTGCTGACTACTATATGTAAAAAGTGTTCAATGTCATTAGTCGTTAGGAAAATATAAGTGATATGCCACTTCATAACCTCCAAGATGACTATACAAAAACCTGACGGTAACAAGTGTTGGTGAAGATATGGAAAAACTGGAACACACTGCTGCTGCAAACATAAAATAGTGCAGCCAAATGGTATGTTTGGAAAAGTTAGACAATATGTTAAAAAGAAGATGAACACATGTTCACCAGATGACCCAGCAATTCTTTTTAACATTTTTATTGGAGTATAATTGCTTTACAATGGTGTGTTAGTTTCTGCTTTATAACAAAGTGAATCAGTTATACATATACATATGTTCCCATATCTCTTCCCTCTTGCATCTCCCTCCCTCCCACCCTCCCTATCCCACCCCTCTAGGTGATCACAAAGCATGGAGCTGATCTCCCTGTGCTATGCAGCTGCTTCCCACTAGCTATCTATTTTACATTTGGTAGTGTATATATGTCCATGCCACTCCCTCACTTTGTTCCAGCTTACCCTGCTCCCTCCCCATGTCCTCAAGTCCATTCTCTATGTCTGCGTCTTTATTCCTGTCCTGCCCCTAGGTTCTTCAGAACCATTTTTTTTCAGATCCCATATATATGTATTAGCATACAGTATTTGTTTTTCTCTTTCTGACTTACTTCACTCAGTATGACACACTCTAGGTCCATTCACCTCACTACAAATAATTCAATTTCGTTTCTTTTCATGGCTGAGTAATATTCCATTGTATATATGTGCCACATCTTCTTTATCCATTCATCTGTTGATGGACATTTAGGTTGCTTCCATGTCCTGGCTATTGTAAATAGTGCTGCAATGAACATTGTGGCACATGACTCTTTTTGAATTATGGTTTTCTCAGGGTATATGCCCAGTAGTGGGATTGCTGGGTCATATGGTAGTTCTATTTTTAGTTTTTTAAAGAACCTCCATACTGTTCTCCATAGTGGCTGTATCAATTTACATTCCCACCAACAGTGCAGGAGGGTTCCCTTTTCTCCACACCCTCTCCAGCATTTATTGTCTGTAGATTTTTTGATGATGGCCATTCTGACCAGCGTGAGGTGATACCTCATTGTAGTTTTGATTTGCATTTCTCTAATGATTAGTGATGTTGAGCATCCTTTCATGTGTTTGTTGGCAATCTGTATATCTTCTTTGGGGAAATGTCTATTTAGGTCTTCTGCCCATTTTTGGATTGGGTTGTTTGTTTTTTTCATATTGAGCTGCATGAGCTGCTTGTATATTTTGGAGATTAATCCTTTGTCAGTTGCTTTGTTTGCAAATATTTTCTCCCATTCTGAGGGTTGTTTTTTTGCCTTGTTTATGGTTTCCTTTGCTGTGCAAAACTTTTAAGTTTCATTAGGTCCTATTTGTTTATTTTTGTTTTTACTTCCATTTCTCTAGGAGGTGAGTCAAAAAGGATCTTGCTGTGATTTATGTCATGGAGTGTTCTGCCTATGTCTTCCTCTAAGAGTTTTATAGTGTCTGGCCTTACATGTAGGTCTTTAATCCATTTTGAGTTTATTTTTGTGTATGGTGTTAGGGAGTGTTCTAATTTCATTCTTTTACATGTAGCTGTCCAGTTTTCCCAGCACATTTATTGAAGAGGCTGTCTTTCCTCCATTGTATATTCTTGCCTCCTTTATCAAAGATAAGGTGACCATATGTGTGTGGGTTTATCTCTGGGCTTTCTATCCTGTTCCATTGATCTATATTTCTGTTTTTGTGCCAGTACCATACTGTCTTGATTACTGTAGCTTTCTAGTATAGCCTGAAGTCTGGGAGCCTGATTCCTCCAGCTCCATTTTTCTTTCTCAAGATTGCTTTGGCTATTTGGGGTCTTTTGTGTTTCCATACAAATTGTGAAATTTTTTGTTCTAGTTCTGTGAAAAATGCCATTGTTAGTTTGATAAGGATTGCATTGAATCTGTAGATTGCTTTGGGTAGTATAGTCATTTTCACAATGTTGATTCTTCCAATCCAAGAACATGGTATATCTCTCCATCTGTATCATCTTTAATTTCTTTTATCAGTGTCTTATAGTTTTCTGCATACAGGTCTTTTGTCTCCCTAGGTAGGTTTATTACTAGGTATTTTATTCTTTTTGTTGCAATGGTACATGGGAGTGTTTCCTTTATTTCTCTTTCAGATTTTTCATCATTAGTGTATAGGAATACAAGATATTTCTGTGCATTAATTTGTATCCTGCTACTTTACCAAATTCATTGATTGGCTCTGTAGTTTTCTGGTAGCATCTTTAGGATTCTCTATGTATACTATCATCTCATGTGCAGACAGTGACAGTTTTACTCCTTCTTTTCCAATTTGGATTCCTTTATTTCTTTTTCTTCTCTGATTGCTGTGGCTAAAACTTCCAAAACTATGTTGAATAATAGTGGTGAGAGTGGGCAACCTTGTCTTGTTCCTGATCTTAGTGGAAATGGTTTCAGTTTTTCACCATTGAGAACAATGTTGGCTGTGGGTTTGTCATATATGGCCTTTATTATGTTGAGGTAAGTTCCCTCTATGCCTACTTTCTGGAGGGTTTTTATCATAAATGGGTGTTGAATTTTGTCGAGAGCTTTTTCTGCATCTATTGAGATGATCATATGGTTTTTCTCCTTCAGTTTGTTAATATGGTTTATCACATGGATTGATTTGCATATATTGAAGAATCCTTGCATTCCTGGGATAAACCCCACTTGATCATGGTGTATGATTCTTTTAATGTGCTGTTGGATTCTGTTTGCTAGTATTTTGTTGAGGATTTTTGCATCTATGTTCATCAGCGATATTGGCCTGTAGTTTTCTTTTGTTGTGGCATCTTTGTCTGGTTTTGGTATCAGGATGATGGTGACCTCGTAGAATGAGTTTGGGAGTGTTCCTCCCTCTGCTATACTTTGGAAGAGTTTGAGAAGGATATGTGTTAGCTCTTCTCTAAATGTTTGATAGAATTTGCCTGTGAAACCATCTGGTCCTGGGCTTTTGTTTGTTGGAAGATTTTTAATCACAGTTTCAATTTCAGTGCTTGTGATTGGTCTGTTTGTTTTCTGTTTCTTCCTGGTTCAGTCTCAGAAGGTTGTGCTTTTCTAAGAATGTGTCCATTTCTTCCAGGTTGTGCATTTTATTGGCATATAGTTGCTTGTAGTAGTCACTCATGATCCTTCATATTTCTTTTTTTTTAACATCTTTATTGGAGTATAATTGCTTTACAATGGTGTGTTAGTTTCTGCTTTATAACAAAGTGAATCAGCTATACATATAAAAAAAAAGAATATATCCCCATATCTCTTCCCTCTTGCATCTCCCTCCCTCCTACCCTCCTTATCCCACTCCTCTAGGTGGTCCCAAAGTACCGAGCTGATCTCCCTGTGCTATGCAGCTGCTTCCCACTAGCTATAAGTTTTACATTTGGTAGTGTATGTATGTCCCTGCCATTCTCTCACTTTCTCCCAGCTTACCCTTCCCCCTCCTCGTGTCCTCAAGTCCATTCTCTAGTACGTCTGCATCTTTATTCCCATCCTGCCCCTAGGTTCTTTATGATCCTTCATATTTCTGCAGTGTCAGTTGTTACTTCTCCTTTTTCATTTCTAACTCTATTGATTTGAGTCTTCTCCCTTTTTTTTCTTTATGAGTCTGGCTAATGGTTTATCAATTTTGTTTATCTTCCTCAAAGAACCAGCTTTTAGCTTTATTGATATTTGCTATTGTTTCATTCATTTCTTTTTCATTTATTTCTGCTCTGATCTTTATGATTTCTTTCCTTCTGCTGACTTTGGGGGTTTGTTTCTTCTTCTTTCTCTAATTGCTGTAGGTGTAAGGTTAGATTGTTTATTTGAGATGTTTCTTGTTTTTTGAGGTAGGATTGTAGTGCTATAAACTTCCCTCTTAGAACTACTTTTGCTGCATCGCATAGGTTTTGGGTCGTCGTGTTTTCATTGTCATTTGTTTCTAGGTATTTTTTGATTTCCTCTTTGATTTCTTCAGTGATCTCCTGGTTATTTAGTAGTGTATTGTTTAGCCTCCATGTGTTTGTATTTTTTACAGATTTTTCCCTGTAATTGATATCTAGTCTCATAGCATTGTGGTCGGAAAAGATACTTGATACGATTTCAATTTTCTTAAATTTACCAAGGCTTGATTTGTGACCCAAAACATGATCTATCCTGGAGAATGTTCCATGAACACTTGAGAAGAAAGTGTATTCTGTGTTTTTGGATGGAATGTCCTATAAATATCAATTAAGTCCATCTTGTTTAATGTATCATTTAAAGCTTTTGTTTCCTTATTTATTTTCAGTTTGGATGACCTGTCCATTGGTGAAAGTGGGGTGTTAAAGTTCCCTACTCTGATTGTGTTACTGTCGATTTCTCCTTTTATGGCTGTTAGCATTTGCCTTATGTATTGAGGTACTCCTGTGTTGGGTGCATGAATATTTACAATTGTTATATCTTCTTCTTGGATTGATCCCTTTATCATTATGTAGTGTCCTTCTTTGTCTCTTGTAATAGTCTTTATTTTAAAGTCTATTTTGTCTGATATGAGAATTGGTACTCCAGCTTTCTTTTGATTTCCATTTGCATGGAATATCTTTTATCATCCCCTCACTTTCAGTCTGTATGTGTCCCTAGGTCTGAAGTGGGTCTCTGTAGACAGCATATATACAGGTTTTGTTTTTGTATCCATTCAGCCAGTCCATGTCTTTTGGTTGGAGCATTTAATCCATTTGCATTTAAGGTAGTTATCGATATGGATGTTCCTATTACCATTTTCTTAATTGTTTTGGGTTTGTTATTGTAGGTCTTTCCATTCTCTTGTGCTTCCTGCCTAGAGAAGTTCCTTTAGCATTTGTTTTAAAGCTGGTTTGCTGGTGCTGAATTCTCTTAGCTTTTGCTTGTCTGTGAAGGTTTTAATTTCTCTGCCGAATCTGAATGAGATCCTTGCTGGGTAGAGTAATCTTGGTTTTAGGTTTTTCCCTTTCATCACTTTATATATGTCCAGCCACTCCCTTCTGGCTTGCAGAGTTTCTGCTGAAAGATCAGCTGTTAACCTTATGGGGATTCCCTTGTATGTTATTTGTTGTTTTTCCCTTGTTGCTTTTAATATTTTTTGTTTTTAATTTTTGATAGTTTGATTAATATGTGTCTTGGCATGTTTCTCCTTGGATTTATCCTGTACGGGACTCTCTGCGTTTCTTGGACTTGATTGACTATTTCCTTTCCCATATTAGGGAAGTTTTCAACTATAATCTATTCAAATATTTTCTCAGTCCCTTTCTTTTTCTCTTCTTCTTCTGGGACCCCTATAATTCGAATATTGGTGTGTTTAATGTTGTCCTAGAGGTTTCTGAGACTGTCCTCAATTCTTTTCATTCTTTTTTCTTTATTCTGCTTTGTGGTAGTTATTTCCACTATTTTATCTTCCAGGTCACTTATCCGTTCTTCTGCCTCAGTTATTCTGCTATTGATTCCTTCCAGAGAATTTTTAATTTCATTTATTGTGTTGTTCATCATTGTTTGTTTGCTCTTTAGTTCTTCTAGGCCCTTGTTAAACGTTTCTTGTATTTTCTCCATTCTATTTCCAAGATTTTGGATCATCTTTACTATCATTACTCCGAATTCTTTTTCAGGTAGACTGCGTATTTCCTCTTCATTTGTTAGGTCTGGTGGGTTTTTACCTAGCTCCTTCATCTGCTGTGTGTTTCTCTGTCTTCTCATTTTGCTTAACTTACTGTGTTTGGGGTCTCCTTCTCACAGGCTGCAGGTTCATAGTTCCCGTTGTTTTTGGTGTCTGCCCCCAGTGGCTAAGGTTGGTTCAGTGGCTTGTGTAGGCTTCTGGTGGAGGGGACTGGTGCTTGTGTTCTGGCGGATGAGGCTGGATCTTGTCTTTCTGGTGGGCAGGACCACGTCTGGTGGTGTGTTTCGGGGTGTCTGTGACCTTATTGTGATTTTAGGCAACCTCTCTGCTAATGGGTGGGGTTGTGTTCCTGTCTTGCTAGTTGTTTGGCACAGGATATCCAGCACTGTTGCTTGCTGGTCGTTGAGTGGAGCTGGGTCTTAGCGTTGATATGGAGATCTCTGGGAGAGCTTTTGCCATTTGATATCGCGTGGAGCCGGGAGGTCTCTGGTGGACTAACGTCCTAAACTCGGCTCTCCCACCTCAGAAGCATAGGCCTGACACCCGGCTGAAGCACCAAGACCCTGTCAGCTACACGGCTCAGAAGAAAAGGGAGAAAGAAAGAAAGAAAGAAAGAAAGAAAGAAAAATAAAATAAGATAAAGTAAAATAAATTTATTAAAATAAAAAATAAAAATATTAAAAATAAAAAAAAGGAAAGAAAGAAAGAAGCGAGCAACCAAACCAAAAAACAAATCCACCAGTGATAACAAGCGCTAAAAACTATACTAAAAAGAAAAAAACCAGGCAGATAGAACCCTAGGACAAATGGTAAAAGCAAAGCTACACAGACAAAATCACACAAAGAAGCATACACATACACACTCACAAAAAGAGAAAAAGGATAAAATATATATATCCACGAAGCCCAGGCCTCATTCTCTGCAGATAGCTGGGGACCTTGGTTTTAGGTTCATCTCTGATGTGCCTTCTCTGAAGCCGAGTCCATTTCTCAGGAGAAAGAACAGTTGTGTGAGGGAACCATTGACCGAAACTCCCCTCCTTGGCCAGGCACGATGCAAACCGCTTGCGTGAGTTGTCTCACAACACGAGGTCCCTTCCCGATAAGGAACATGGTGCTGCCGCCAAAAAGTAATGGGGAGAACTTGGGAGAGGCCGAAAGGACCCAGCAATTTTGAGGCAGGAGACAGATGGGCCCCAGGGTGAGCAGCTGGAGTTTGTCCCCTGTGGACAGATACTCCAAAACAGCAGGAGGGAGAAGCTAAGCCCTGCCCAGATAAGAGATAAAAGACCACATATTCCTCATTCTCGAAGCCAAGGAGACCATCCCAACTACACACACACACACACACACACACACACACACACACGCACGCACATGCGCACGCGCAGAGAAAGGCTCCTTAAAGGTCAAAAAGGCTGGGGTCACCACCCTATAGTAGGTGATGTCAAGCTACCCATAGGCCTCTTCACTAGAATCCACCTTGGCTAAGAGATGCAAGTGCGCACATGGGAGTGAGGCAGGAGATAGATGGGCTCCAGGCTGGGCATTTACAACTGGTCTCCTGTTTACATTTCCTGAGGAAGGAGGCAGGTGGGCTCTAGGCTAGGTATTTACAACCAGCCTCCTGTTTGCACTACGAGATAGAAATAACAACAGCAACAGGGTAAATAGTGGGACTTTGTCTCCTGAGGACACTTTAAGATAACAGTCACAGCGGGGAAAGAAAGAGGCTAAACCCTGTCTGAGTAAAGGATCAAGAGGTCACATGTTCCCCATCCTTGGGGCAAGGGAGACACTGCACATGCGCAGAAAGGCTCCTTGAGGGTTAAAAAGGAGGGGGCGCCACCCCATAATAGGTGATGCCAAGGCCTCTGGGCTGGAATCCATCTTGGAAAAAAGTTGTGTACGCATGTCAGGGAGGGTCCTAGGGCAGGTCAGGTGTGGAAAAAGAAACCAGATAACTGGCCAAAGGTAAACAAAGAGCCGGAAGAACTGCCCTATATAAATGACTTAAACGCCTCTTTACTGCTCTCCTCATTAGGGGGGATGCCCACACACTTTCTCTCCGGGTGTGCATCTGTGCCTTGCTTGTCTTCACTAAACAAACTGTTTCTCTGTGTGCTCTCCCACTTGTTGTGCTGTGTCTCTAATAATAAACTTTGTACCTGTTTTTGTAGTTTTTGCCTCCTTGAGAAATGCATTTTTCAATGGAGGCAAGGGCCAGGGGAATTTAGCTTCCAGCCTCTAGCCCCTGGTGGACTAATGGCTCGGATTCCTGGTTTTCATCCAGGTTACCCAGGTCCAATTCCTGGGCAGAGAACTAAGATCTTGCTTCAAGCCACTGCCCGCTGCTGCCTCTCCAAGATCGGGAAGACACAGATATACCAAATACGGACTCAGAACCAGGCAAAGCAAGATGACTGGCCAAGGAAAACCAGAAGAAATGCCCCATAAAAGTGATTCAAACTACCATGAGGGCACGACTCTCTCTCTGAGCCCGCCCGTGTGTCTATCCATATGTACTCTTTTTCCTCCTAATAAATGCTTTACTTGTTTCACTACTTTCTGACTCTATGTAGAAATTCATTTCTACACTGCTGACAGGCCAGGGCCTTGTGACTGGCCACTGGTCCCTGGTGGTCTAGTGGCTAGAATTCAGTGCTCTCACTGCTGCAGCCTGACTTCAATCTCTGGCTGGGGAACTGAAATCCTGCTTCAAGCCGCTGCAGGCCGAGGCCACCTGAGATCAATTTCACCCCTAGGTATCCACTCAAGAGATGTGAAACATTTTCGTAGCAAGACTTACACAGGAGTATTTAGAGCACTGTTATCCATAGTAGCCCAAAATTGCCAACAGTTCAAATTGTAACCAAGCAAGACCCTATAGAGCCTTCCTGGGACAGACCCTTCCTCCACCTCCTCTGCTTTAGCTCCTCTCTAAGCACCTAGATAAAAGTATCTGATGGCACATTCCCTGAGTTGTTTTATAGATGCTAAAACCCCCACCGAATGGAAGAAGTTAATTATTTGATGACCATGAGTGCATAGCCCCCAGACCTACTGGCACCTAAGGACTGATAGTGTTAACCCCTGTGACACTGCCCTGTTACCTCACCATCAACCAGTCAGAGAACTGGGCACGAACTTATCACAAACCCTGAGATGCCTCTCCCTCATCTTGCTTTTTTTTCTTTTTTTTTAAGGATTTATTTATTATTTATTTTTGGCTGCGCCGGGTCCCAGTTGTGGCATGCGGGATCTTTTGTTGCAGTGCGTGGGCTTCTCTCTAGTTGTGGTGTGCCAGTTTTTCTCTCTCTACTTGTGGCATGCAGGCTCCAGAGCACATGGGCTCTGTAGTTTTCAGCACACAGGCTCTAGTTGAGGTGCGTGAGCTCAGTAGTTGTGGTGCGCGGGCTTAGTTGCCCCGTGGCATGTGGTATCTTAGTTCTCTGACCAGGGATCGAACCCAGGTCCCCTGCATTGTAAGGCAGATTCTTTACCACTGGACCACCAGGAAAGTACCATCTTGCCTTTAAAAATGCTTTGCTGGACTTCTCTGGTGGTGCAGTGGTTAAGAATCTGCCTGCCAAACCAGGGGACATGGGTTCGAGCCCTGGTCTGGGAAGATCCCACATGCCGCGGAGCAACTAAGCCCGTGTGCCACAACTACTGAGCCTGCACTCTAGAGCCCGCGAGCCATAACTACTGAGCCCATGAGCCACAACTACTGAAGCCCACGCACCTAGAGCCTGTGCTCTGCAACAAGAGAAGCCACCGCAATGAGAAGCCCGTGCACCACAATGAAGAGTAGCCCCTGCTCGCCGCAACTAGAGAAAGCCCGCACGCAGCAACGAAGACCCAACACAGCCAAAAATAAATAAATACATAAATAAATTAATTAATTCAAAAAAAAATGCTTTGCTGAGGGACTTCCCTGGCCGTCTGGTAGTTAGGACTTGGCTCTTTCACTGCGGTGGCCTGGGTCAGGGAACTAAGATCCCACAAGACACAGGGCACAGCCAAAAACAAAAAAACACAAAAAAAACACAAACGCGGTGTCAGTAGATGGGCTGCACGAGGGTGAACGGACCAAAGTTTGGTTTGGTAACGCAATGTCCATCGAATGGTAAGTAAATAAAATGTGGCATGTCCATACAACGGAATATTACTCTCAATAAAAAGGAATGAAGTGCTGATACACAGAAGTTCCTTGAGGGCAGGGTTTCTGTTTGCTTTGTTCACTGATGACCAGTGCCTGGCATATAATAGTTGCTCAATAAGCATATGGTAAATGAACAATATAAATTACCTTATTAAACAATTTATTTTTAAAAGATTTTATTACATTTTGAAAAATGGCCATATTGACAGTCATAAAAAAGGCCCATGAGAACACTTCAAGTAGGAATACAAAAATAATCTATATTAACAAGTTTGCTATTCATGCACACTGCACCATCACTAACCTCACTGTAAGTTTTGGAACCTGTGTATTGTTGGAGCTTCTGATGCAAGACTCAAAGGAGATTATGGCAGTACTGAAGGAAAAAAATAATCTGGCCGACATCAACTGTAAAACCTCAGCTACGGGCTTCTATTTTAAAAAGACAAAAGGTTTTCCCAATATTTACAGCTTTGAAACGGTAACCTCTAACTGCAGGCTGCCGGCTGCCACAGGTGTGCACAGGTGCAGAGAGTTCATAAGAAACTTGAGGGTCAGCCCCCCAACCCCCACATACACAGGTAATAGTCGTGGCTCTTAATTCAGCTCTACTAAGTGCGCAAGGGCAGGTCTTACTTCTATAAGAGGGAAAAAAGTCTCCAAACAAGGTAGGTAGTTGATCGGGATCCTTATGATTCATTCATTTCTTTTCTTTTAAAAGTAAATTTTCAGCACGCAACTTTTCTGACTCCTGGTCAGTAATTTTTAAGAAAAGGAAAAGAAAAAGAATTAAGGCTCTAGTTCTTGCAGGAAGAGTTATTCTTGGCATTCATTAAGTTTAAATTTCAAACTACGACTATAATTTTCCGTTTGTAAACTACTTTAACAGTAAACAAGAATCTCATGTGTATGATAACTGACTGAATTATGCTTACAATAGCAATGGCTGAATTTTTTTTTTTTTAATTCAGGAGGTTCCCTGAAGAAAGCAGTTACGTGATTCAATAATTAAATTAAATTTTAACTAAATCATCATTTAAAAACCAGAATGAGTTTATGCGGCACAATTTTCAGGAGTTTACCTCAGCAAGCCTGATGTTTTCCTTCTTCAGCCGCACTACGTACTGTATCTTCTGATGTAGGTTTTGGTGACCTACCAACTTCCCATTTTCCTCGGCGAGACACTCCACCTGCTTCCTTAACATTTCCATCTCCTGCAGGTAAATCAATCCAGGGAAGGGAAAATGAGCTGCTTTTAATTTTTCTTTTAAAGTAACATTATTTCATGCCTTCCAAGAGCACAGGGAGGGAGAGACAGAGCCCAGGTTCCCAGCTTTCGTGACCACACATCTTTGCGTGCACTGGAGCAGCTGTAAACCACAGGATGCCCAATCACAGCCAGGAGACTTATGCTGATCGGCTCTGTTAATAAAGACCAACACACAAATGCACCTGGCATGTTCTCTCCTTTTCTTCATACAATTCTTCCAGCTTTGATCTTAGTTGTTCCTTTTCTTGGAACGCTTTGGACTCCAACATTCTGACTCGTTCAACTTCCTCAGTCATTGTAAGGTAGTCGGTCTCTTTGTTCTGAAGGGCACTCTGGAGCTGTTCTAGGCTGTAACAGTAACTATCGTGTTATGGTCTCCCAAAGGGACGTAATTATAAAACAGTACTCAAAACAGACACTTGTCACCCAAGCCCAGAATTTTTATTTGAAAGTATCACTAATATTCACCCCTCCCCTTTCTGACAGCACAGGAAGATAGCAAGAGTTGCAGATACACTTTTTTTATGGTTGTTTTACCCAAAACTTTCATTTTGGAAAGCTCCACAAACCGTTTTTTACACAACAAAAATTTAGAATGGAAACTTTTAGATCTAGCCCTCAGAGCAAACTGTTACTTAAGTATTATTATAGTCTGCATGGTTTATTCAGTGCCCCATATCTTAGAGTAATCATTTCTGGTTTCAAAAACTGGTTCTCAGATGGTGGGACACTAGTCATTTCTTCAAGGATGTGCTATTTAGAATTTATACACTTTATGCAACTATCAATTGAAAATAAACATTAAAAAGAAGGGTTACCCATGGATGGACCTAGCGATTGTCATACTGAGTAAAGTTAAGTCAGACAGAAAAAGACAAATATCATATGGCATCGCTTATATGCAGAATCTAAAAAAAAAAATGATACAAATGAACTTATTTACAAAACAGAAACAGACTCATAGACTTATATTATGAATTTATGGTTACCAGGGGGTAAGAGAGGTGGGGAGGGATAGTTAGGGAGTTTGGGATTGACATGTACACACTGCTATATTTAAAACAGTGTTGGATAACCAACAAGGACCTACTGTATAGCACAGGGAACTCTGCTCAATACTATGTAACAACCTAAATGGGAAAAGAATTTGAAAAAGAATAGATACATGTATATGTATAACTTAATCACTTTGCTGTACACCTGAAACTAAGACAACATTGTTAATCAGCTATACTCCAATATAAAATGTTAAAAAAACAAATAAAATAGTGTTCAAAAGGGAAAAAAAAAAGCGTTACCAAACAATTATATAGAATTTCACAAAACTAACTGAATCCTATAAGCTTCCCAAAGAAACAAATGCTTTTTATTTATTTTACAATGAATATGGAATAGAAAGCTGATGATTTAAGTGATGTAATACACAGAATTAAAAATACCACTTAAGGCCAACAATTTCTAGGGCGGTGTTTTCAGATTACATTCCGTGGAACCTCAGGAGGACAGTGTGGGAGTGAGGGCACTGATGTTCTCCCAATTCATCTGGAGCTGTTCTGCATTTGTCTTATGTATTTTGCTTTCATTTCATGAAAAGACTTTGTGGCATGGCAGACACTGCAGCTGCCTACTCAACAGCCAATCCCTTGCTTTTTATAAAAACTCAGTTTATTCAGAGGACAAGAAAGGGAGAGGAGAAGCACACCCAGTTCCCAAAGATTAGTAAATAATAACTGGTCTGAGCTAAAACCATGGTTATCTCTACCCCACTGCCAGATACTAGTTTTCTCAGCTTGCCCTGTAGGCATGCTAATTCTGGATAAGGAGACACAATGAATCTTGAGGGTTCCTGGGAGTTTTTTTCCCTGACAAAAGAACGTCCTTTTGAACCCACAACACTGCAAGCTGTGATCTTCCTGTTTATGTTGTTTGGAGCTGCAGCAGCATTGGCGGCAGCAGCCAATAGGTCACAAGCAAGAGTACCAAAAGCAGAAGAATGGGAAGGGTCTGGGTCAGTAATGGCATCACTGAGTCAATGCACCTCCAGACCTCTTGTTATGTGAAATTAAACATCTGCCTACACCACTGTTGGCTTGGTATTCAGTTCTTTGTAGCTTTTTAAAAGCATCGTCATATACACGTGTGGATAACGCAATGTTTAAAATTGCTGCCGTAGGCTGGGACTGATAAAACCATGTGTGCCATTTTCTGGAGGCTGCTTCACTTGCCACAGTGTGGGCTCCTGTAGTCCCAGGGACACTGTAGCACTGGTTACTAGATCATGAAATAAATTACATATCAGCTTGGATAGCTTTTATTCTTTTTGCTAGAAGGTCTCAAATGGGTATTATCTATACTTCTGGTGGATTCTCATAGATCCTGTAAGTGATCCAGATTTCTGTCCTAGCCCTACAGCTAACTGGCAAGGAACCAGTCCCCGAACTGCTCAAATGCAGATGAAAGTGTTGAACAAAGTTCTGTTCCACACCTATACTCTATTAAGTATATGAGTCTATGACGCAAATGACTCAATAACTGAGTAACAAACCTTTCAAAAGTTGGGTGGTCTTTGTCAGCTGATCATTAAAAAGATTTTTTTTTTTTTTTTTTTGGCCGCACCATGCAGCATGTGGGATCTTAGTTCCCTAACCAGGGTTCGAACCCATGTCCCCTGCAGTGGAAGCGCAGAGTCTTAACCACTGGACCACCAGGGAAGTCCCTAAAAAGAATTTTTGATGACATATCACTATGTAACTTCTGGCATATTAACTTGGATGGAGTTCAAATAATTGAAGGACAACATTCTAACAAAACTCCTTCCATTGTATGTGAATAAGATTTCTCAGCCTTTATATCTATAAAAACAAAAAAGTAGGAACAGAATTGATAGTGAATACTGTCTGATTCCAGAATTAAGTGCAACAGAATGAGCCAATTAAAGAAAAAGCATTAAGATAAAATGCATTGAGAGATGCATTTCCAATAAAATTTTACTTGTATAATAATTATTCATAAAAATTTACAATAAATTCAGGATACTTTAATATTGTAATGAAAACTCAATCCAGAAAAAATATAACACTTAGAGCCATATGAATATAATAAATTTTTACAAATTACTTGTAGTTTGCATACATATTTTCATTGCTGAGTTATACGATAGGGCAGTCAACAAAATATTTTCCAAACAATATATTAAATTAGGATATAATTCTGCATGGGTATAGAATGGAAACTTAATTTCAAAGGAAAAAGGAACAATGTAAAATTTTAGACTAACGAATTTCTTCAAGTATTTTTTAAATGGGTAGAAAGTAACAAATCAGTTGGATAACTTTTAAAAGAACACCACAAAAGCTTTATTTCTAAATGTCACTATTTCACTGCAAAGTAAAGGAGCTGTTACAGTGGAGGATTACTGGACTGAATGTCAATATTATGACATAGTATGAGTGTGTTTCATGTTTGGTAATTGCAATCATTGTTGCTTTTGTTGTGGTCATCCATGTACAATGCTTGGTCTCAGTCTATTTATCTCTTGTAAAAATAAAATACAGTGTGTGTGTGTGGAAAAAAAAAAAAAGATTCATAGGTGGGACAAGAGGATTATGTAAGAGTCAACATATAGATATAGAATGAATAAAGAAAAACGAGAAAGGGACTTCCCTGGCAAAAAAAAATAAAATAAGATAAAGTTTCAGTTATGCAAGATGAGTAAGTTCTAGAGATCTGCTACACAAAATTGTGCCTATAGTTATCAATACTGTATTGTATACTTAAAGATCTGTTAAGAAGGTAGATCTCATGTTAAGTGTTCTTACTACAATAGAAATAAAATAAAATTAAATTAAATTAAAAAAAAAAATAAATGTCACTATTTTCAGTATGTCAAAACTTCTATCCTTTGCAATAATTTAAACTTACAATGAAAAATTTTAGACATAGTCAACTCCAAAAATGTGCAAGAGGGTATATGGTGTTTCAAAATTCTTTTAGGAGGTAAAACAAGTGAAAATGTTTGAGAATCGCTGTTCCTGATGAGATCTATTCTTTTCAGAGAGTACAATATCTTTCTAACGTTTTATCACTTTGTTAATACCAACCAGTTTACTTATTTTGAACTTGATAGAAAATACAGTGTATCTTGTTTATCAAAGAATGAGGCAGTTTATAAGATTACATAAATTAAAATACAAGAACTATATGAATAAAATAAAATCATGTCCATGGAAAACATATAAAGAGACACAAGGTCAAGACCAGAAGAATTCATAGTATTGATCTATGGGTCTGAGAGGGCCTCAAGGTTTTAAAGCAGAGGAAGCCAGAAGCGAGCAGGAAACCTGGTCAGTTATATAGTTCTCATTGTCCATGAGGAGAAAACCCATCAATTCCCCCAGGGAAGCTAAGGTTTTCCTGGCACTTATTTCTTTAAGTTTTTTTTTTGGAATGGCTTCATATGAGGAACCCCTTTAGCAAGTGGTATTTAAGAAAAGAATTTTGTAAATATCTATTATGTTCACATACTACTGCAGAAAGGAAAGAATTTACTTACCTTGTGGATATTATAAGCATTTCTTCCTTTAGAGGAATACTGGTTGGTATTAATAAATGATCAACAAGAACTCGAATTCAAAAGAGTGTACTTACTCTGCTTTCATTTTTAGCATTTCTTCAACCAATTTATTCTATAAGAAGATTAAAGAAAGAGAAAGAAAAAATGACTTAAGTTCTTAACACTGCTAAATAAAAGACTGAAAGTAATCAGTCCGCTCTCCCTAATGGTAATATAACCAATTAAAGCAAATTCCCTTGCAATACATGCATCTCAATGTTCATAATGGCACTATTTACAACAGCCAAGACATGGAAGCAACCTAAATGTCTATCAACAGATGAATGGATAAAGAAGATGTGGTACATATGGACAATGGAGTATTACTCAGCCATAAAAAAGAATTAAATAATGTCATTTGCAGCAACATGGATGGACCTAGAGATTATCATGTTAAGTGAAGTAAGTCAGAGAAATATCATATGGTATCACTTACAGGTAGAATCTAAAAATAGATACAAATGAGCTTATTTACGAAACAGAAACAGACTCACAGACATAGAAAACAAACTTACAGTTACCAAAGGGGAAAGGGGGAGAGGGATAAATTTGGAGTTTGGGATTAGCAGATACAAACTACTATACGTAAAGTAGATAAACAACAAGGTCCTACTGTATAGTACAGGGAATTATATTCAATATCCTATAATAAAACATAATGGAAAAGAATATGAAAAAGAATACACATGTAGGTATAACAATCACTTTGCTGTACATCAGAAACTAACACAATATTGTAAATCAACTATACCTCAATTTAAAAAAAAAAAGGGACATCCTTTTCTACAATCCCAGCTACACACACATAAAGGGGGTACCTATTTACAACCATTCATGTCTTGTGCCCTTTAAGGCCTCAAACAGGCACTCGATAATTGCTTCTAAATGGAGAATTCTGTGTGAACAGTAGGCTTACTGTCTAGGCATGAAGACTAATTCACTCTTAATTCTCAGCTATAGCTAAATACTGATGGTAAATATCAAACTTAACAGGAATACAAAAAAGACAAAATTTCAATAATAAAATGGTTTCTAAAGTATATAACCATAAATGCTAACTGTAAAAGCATTTTTCACACAAGAAAAAAACAACTATTATGTAAAAAAAACAAATCATACTTTAGCAAGTCTTTCTTTGATTTCTTCTTGTTCATTCTTCAGCTGCTGCGTGTCTGAATGATTCTGTTCACTGCGTAGATTAGGAAGGGAGGATGGGAAAAGTGTCAAATATATTCAAGTATCGATTTCGTATCTATTACATGCAGCAATGCCAAGATGTGCAAAGAAGAGCTAATTCTATGGTGATTAGGTCAAGTTAGCACAGTCAATAAGCGTGATCAACACATGAGGATGAAATAAGGTACCTCCCCAGAATTCGGGATTCCTTCCATACAAAAGTGAGATGAGCAAAGCTGGGAAATCTAATTACAGGGTTTGGTTGAGAATAAAGTATTAACTTAGAGCGGTACCATCTGAAGATCATATGTGAACAAAATGGGGCTGAAAGGACAGTCCAGGTGCCTGGCATGAATGTGATTGGCTGGGTTGGGATGGTGGGGGAAACACAGGACACACATGGGGGCGGGGAGGGCCCCTCACGCTGGCCTGTCCCATGGAGCCTCTTTGCTTTGGGTTTCAGGTCTGGGACTGCTGTAGCACTTTTTAGTTATTATTTTTGGCCGCGATACGCGGCGTGCAGAATCTTAGTTCCCCAACCAGGGATCAAACCCGTGCCCCCGGCCACCAGGGAATTCCCTGCATTGGATATCATAGTCAGCTGGCAATTTTCTGATGCCACTCGGGCTTCCCATACATGCTGACACCAAGAAGGGGATTCTCTGAGCACCAGACATAAATCCCGTCATGGAAAAGAAACACTCCTCTGTACAAAGAAAATTACATTCTGGACTATACATCAGTATCATGTGAATTTGATTAATGTGAGGCCACCTCTGTGAGCCTGACCAGGTTGGATAATAAATTGAGTTTCTGTGGGCAGCCCCTGGATCAGGAGACCACCCCCCCTAGCAGAACCTGCCTGAACGCCACTGGCTTCTCTAGAAATCTCTCTCACTGGTGAGTAAAGGATCATTCCTTGAAGGAAAACAGAAGCTACATTAGTTTCTTCCACTTAATGAATCTGACAGCCTAGATTAAAATGGTAGTGAGGAAAACACCCCAAATCATTAGGGTAGATGTGTTTTCTGTTGTCTAATCCGGGGCGGGGGGGGGGGTAACTTTTTCTGTCAAGAACCAGACATAGGTTTTGGGAGCCATAAGGTCTCCGGCACAGCTATGCAACTGGGCTGCTGTAATGCAAAGGCAGCCACTGTGATATTTATATGAAAGAACCGGACTGCTCCAATGAAACTTCAGTTACCAAACAGTCTGACCCCTGGGCTATAATTTTCTTCTACTCTAATCTTTCATGCAGAAGGTTCTATATGGCTCCTCACAAATGGGACACAAGGCTATGAAATAAAGTATTTTAAATTGTGGTTTTTATAAATGATCCGGTAACGTTCTAAGTTCCATGCTCAAACTAACTCTTGATAAAAGACAGTACACCAGGTACAATGCTTTTCTTTAATATGCCTGGACATGGGGGCGGAGCATATGGAAACTAGGCGAGCAGCCTGTGGACTACCTGCAGCAAAATCACCCAGAAGGGGAAGAGAAACCCCTACACAAGGAGCTTAATAAAATGAGCACCTCCTACGCTCACTAAACTTGAGAAGAACCATTTAGGGGAATTCCCCAGCAGTCCAGTTGTTAGGAATCTGAGCTTTCACTGCCGAGCGCTCGAGTTCAGTCCATGGTCAGGGAACTAAGATCCCCCTGCACCCCGCCACCCAACAAAGAACCATTTAGGAATAGGTTGTTAGCACAGCCACCATCACCGTCCTCAAACATCCACTGTCTCACTTAGGTTTGGACAGTGCGTGTCAGGGCTGCTTCTGGACAGGGGTGGGGAGCGGCGGGAGTGGGAAGGCGCCTGTTACAGACCTTCTGACAACAGCAGGAAAAGCAGACACCCCTAATCTGGGATGCTGAATTCACAGAGGGCTTCCATCCCAAATACAGACCCCCTTTGACAGACCTCAGCTTCCTGCATAATCTCACAGACCACCCTCATCTCCATCCCTCACTCAGGGGTGGGATCATAAATCTACCGTGTCTACTTAATAGCTACCACTTATTGAGTGACTCCCCTCTCCTAAGCACTGTAGCCAGCACTTTACACACGTTACCTTTGGTCTTTAAAGCACCTTGTATAAGAGCTATCATCTCCCCCAGTTTATTGCTAAGGAAACTGAGGCACTAAGAGGTTTAAAGATGCGTCCAAAGTCACACAACTTTCAAGTGTCAGAGACAGGATATAACCTGGGTGCGGCTGCCCTTGACAATATGCTGTGCCATCAGATACAACTAGAAGACTGAGTTGAGGCCAAAACACACCACACACACACACACACACACACACACACACACACCCAGACCAGATACAACCAGAAGACTGTCTGAGTTGAGGCCAAAACACACCACACACACACACACACACACACACACACACCCAGACCAGATACAACCAGAAGACTGTCTGAGTTGAGGCCAAAACACACCACACACACACACACACACACACACACACACACACCCAGACCAGATACAACCAGAAGACTGTCTGAGTTGAGGCCAAAACACACACCACACACACACACACACACACACACACACACACACACACACCCAGACCAGATACAACCAGAAGACTGTCTGAGTTGAGGCCAAAACACACCATACACACACACACACACACACACACCCAGACCAGATACAACCAGAAGACTGTCTGAGTTGAGGCCAAAACACACCACACACACACACACACACACACACACACACACACCCAGACCAGATACAACCAGAAGACTGTCTGAGTTGAGGCCAAAACACACACCACACACACACACACACACACACACACACACACACACACCCAGACCAGATACAACCAGAAGACTGTCTGAGTTGAGGCCAAAACACACCACACACACACACACACACACACACACCCAGACCAGATACAACCAGAAGACTGTCTGAGTTGAGGCCAAAACACACCACACACACACACACACACACACACACACACACACACACACCCAGACCAGATACAACCAGAAGACTGTCTGAGTTGAGGCCAAAACACACACCACACACACACACACACACACACACACACACACACCCAGACCAGATACAACCAGAAGACTGTCTGAGTTGAGGCCAAAACACACACCACACACACACACACACACACACACACACACACACACACACACCCAGACCAGATACAACCAGAAGACTGTCTGAGTTGAGGCCAAAACACACACCACACACACACACACACACACACACACACACACCCAGACCAGATACAACCAGAAGACTGTCTGAGTTGAGGCCAAAACACACACCACACACACACACACACACCCAGACCAGATACAACCAGAAGACTGTCTGAGTTGAGGCCAAAACACACACCACACACACACACACACACACGGTCTGAGTTGAGGCCAAAACACACCACACACACACACACACACCACACACACACACACACCACACACACACACACACCACACACACACACACACGGTCTGAGTTGAGGCCAAAACACACCCCACACACACACCCAGACCAGATACAACCAGAAGACTGTCTGAGTTGAGGCCAAAACACACCACACACACACACACACACACACACACACACCCAGACCAGATACAACCAGAAGACTGTCTGAGTTGAGGCCAAAACACACACCACACACACACACACACACACACACGGTCTGAGTTGAGGCCAAAACACACCACACACACACACACACCACACACACCACACACACCACACACACACACACACACCCCCACCCCCTACCAGAACGCCCCCCTGTATAGCTTCTCCTAGGAACTTGCCCTTCACCAGAAGCCAAGAAGCAAAACCAAGGAAATTCTCCCTTTTTCTGCAGGCAGAACCTTGAGCCTTGTCTTGTTGACATATTTGCTCCCCGCCTCACCCCTTTCAAATACAAGTAGACAGTTTGGTTCAAGTATTTCACGTGTTTGAAATTCATTTCAATAGCTCTATAGCAATACTAAAGTTAACAGAGTGGGCAAGATGGTGATGACCTTATTCTCCCTCTCTGGTAAAACAACCCCCTCATCAGACCTGACTGAGAAGCAACCCCTGGAGCAGCTCCTGGAGCAGCAAGAAACATCACACACGCTGTGAAACCTCTTCTGACCTCATTCACTCAACTATACCCAGGCAGGCCAAGATTTAGCTCACAGACTGCTCGTGGCTCTTTCTCACCTGTTGTCCTTTTGTCTTTTAATATCATCCAGCTGACCTTGCAGGAGCCAGTTTTTCTCTCTTAACTGCTCGGCTTCCAGGCGTAGGTTTTCCATTTCACACAACTGCTCCTAATAACATCAAACCAGGTCTTTTCAGAAAACACCTTATAGTAGGCATTATTTTGCTCCCCAGGCCATGATGAGACAGGTATTCCTCTTTTAAGCTCCCTTTACACACTGAACACTGCTCTGGGTATCACTGGAGAAAAAGTAGACTATGAGAAGCTCTCAGGGGCTCTGAATGTGATTAATTTTCATACCCTCATTGTCTTAAACATAGTCTCTTATCAATATCACATAATTCGGACTTCCCTGGTGGTCCAGTGGTTAAGACTCTGCACTTCCACTGCAGGGGGCATGGGTTCGAGCCCTGGTTGGGGAACTAGGATCCCATATGCCAGACGGCACAGCCAAAAAAACCCCCAAACAAACCATAATTCATTAAAAATTCCTTTATGAGAAAAGATGAACAAAAGCATCTACTACTTTGGTAAATGTTCTATTTGATTCTATTTATTAGATTCTAATTTTTAAAAATTGAGGTGCCACAGCCTCAAAATACTTAATTGGATTCTGACTTGAAAATCATGAGCATAACCACCGAGAAGAAATAAATACTCGTCTGCAAGGAGTGTCCTTTTTGATTTACTTCTGCTTATCTATTGTTTGATTTCTTTTAACCTGATCCAATTTCTTCCAAGTACCAAGATCATGCCACATTCCTGAGATAGCAGCATACTGAGAGCCGCCCTGAATAAAAAAGCCAGGAATGATCCCCTCTATGAGAAACAAAGCTTAAGAGTGATACTGTCTTCCTATACAGTAGGCTAATTTTGTTCCTAAACAAAAACTCACTGCAGAGCCATGAGGTCACGGACTATCTTCTATGGGGCATTGCATCGTCCCTACACACCCCTCTGCACCCACACTACACCTACCCAGGCACTTCTCCACACACTTCCCACCCCTAACACCACCCTAAATATACTCTCCCACACACAAAAGCCATACCCCCCAAGTACCGGGGTGAAAAACACTAGAAGGAAGTTTAAAGAAATGGCAAACAAGAGAAACAGACAAAAGCAAATCTCTCTAACATATAAAGAATGCTTGTACCTCATTAAGAAAAAGTCCAACAATAGAAAAATGGGTGAAGGATATAGTTCATAGAAACAAAAAACCAAAAGATGCTCAATCTGACTCCTAATAAGAAAAACACAAATTTAAAAATACAATGAGATAATGTGCTTCAGCTATTAACTTGGCAAAAATCTAAAAGCTGGACAGCACTGTCATGAGAGTAGTTAGTGCAGCCTGTATGATATGACACCATCGCATGAAAAACAAATGGGGCAGGGAGACAATGCTTACGCGCCTGGTTATAGATGCGCTGGAAAGCTCTCAGAAGATAAATAAGAAACTAGCTACACCTGGAGCCTACAGGGACAGCAAACTAGGCAGCTTGGAGTCAGGGGTGAGAGGAAGACTTTTCTCCATCTACCCTGGAGTTCTGTCCCTTTTGAATTTTGGATCCTCAGTCACCATGAAAGGTACTGCTTATTTTTTTTTTTTTAAATTTTATAGCTACTTTATTTATTTATTTCTTTATTTTTGGCTGTGTTGGGTCTTCAGTTCGTGTGAGGGCTTTCTCCAGTTACGGCAAGTGGGGGCCACTCTTCATCACGGTGCAGGGACCGCTCTTCATCGCGGTGCGCGGGCCTTTCACTATCGCGGCCCCTCCCGCGAGCGGGGCACAGGCTCCAGACGCGCAGGCTCAGCAGTTGTGGCTCACGGGCCCAGCCACTCCATGGCATGTGGGATCCTCCCAGACCAGGGCTCGAACCCGCGTCCCCCGCACTAGCAGGCAGACCCTCAACCACTGCGCCACCAGGGAAGCCCGGTACTGCTTATTTTGAAACATTAAATTCATTGAAAAAAAATTACCCAGTTACCTTTATTCTGAGAATTTCAGCATTTTTGCCTTCCCTGTCTTCATTTAGCTTTGTTATAAGGTGTTGCAAAGAAATCTTGGAGGCTCTCCCATCTTCTATCTCTTGTTCTTGCGTTTCCAGGAGTTTCGCCAAATGTGTTTGAAAGTGTGGTGGTGTTTTAGGGCTCTAAAATAAAATCAAATTTCATCCAAATACCTGATGAAGTGGTTATAAAGATTTCATTGTAAATATACATGCCAAGCACGTAGAAAATACACAGGCTATGTATATAGCTTGCTATTCTAATTCTTGTCCAAGTAAAACAAATAAAACACTGGTACCTTTTTATCAAAAAAAAGCAGAAAAGCTGTTAGTGAAAATCTTTTTCTGTAAAGACAAAGCTAGTCTTAGCAATTTCCAACTTGCATCGCTCACAAAATTGCTTATTCCTCCTGAAATGCACTCTTTCTTATGAAAAGTACCTGGGGATACTTGGCAGCAGAATCCATCACATGTTCTAGTTGCCTCATTTTGAAGTTATATTCATTCTTCTTCTGTTCTACTTCCTCTTTCTTTTGGTTTAGCTGGGAAAATTGAACAGATGTAAGATTACAAGTTAGAAAATAATACAGGTACATGGTCCAATTAGAACAGACAATCCTCCCAAGGCAGGCGGAAATGGACTTCTTGCATTATTTTTTCAGGGCCTGATTGATAATTTGACATTTCTCTCACAAATTTATTTACACTTTAAAAGAAACTTCTTTTTTAAGCTTCACAAGTAATCAAAGGGTCATTTGAGGAAAGTTACAAAATATATTATAAAACTACACTAGCCAAAAAAGAGGACAAAAGTCAGCCATGGGACTTCCCTGGTGGTGCAGTGGTCAAGAATCCGCCTGCCAATGCAAGGGACACGGGTTCAAGCCCTGGTCCAGGAAGATCCCACGTGCCACGGAGCAACTAAGCCTGTGCGCCACAACTACTGAGCCCCCACGCCCTAGAGCCCACGTGCCGTAACTACTGAAGCCCGTGTGCTTAGAGCCTGTGCTGCGCAACGAAGAGTAGCCCCCACTCGCAACTAGAGAAGCCCATGCGCAGCAACAAAGACCCAACGCAGCCAAAGATAAATATTAAAATAAAAAAAAAAAACAAAGTCAGGCATAACCTTTGCCACAGTGGTTAGAACTTGCTGGCACGTGTCAAGGGCAGAGCGTGGGCAGGAGGACAGCCACCAAGTCTGAACACACAGAAGCAACCAGGTTGTTAAGAGCCCACAGCGCTGCTGCCCCACTACCTGCTCGCCCTGCTAGCCCACCTTTCTGAATGTAGAGAACTAGCCGAGGCAGGGACGCCATGAGCTCAACCGCCACACAGTCCCGCTCCCGCAACCCCCAAGCCCATCCTGAGCGATGCTCACGCTGCATCTCACCTCACGCTGAAGCTCCTGGATGAGGGCGTCCTTCCTGGTCAGCTCCTCCTGGGCCGACTGCAGAAGCCCCGCGTGCTTTCTCGAGGCCTCGGTGAGCGTGTTCAGCTGCTCAGTGGCGTGAGCCAGGTCCTCACAGAGCATGTCCCTCTGTTAGGGGACAATCCCCCCAGGGGAAGACTCTCTTTAACTGTGGTGTTCCAGTAGCGATTTGCAAATCATTACTATGTATGATTTTTAAAACGTTAAGAAAGTTTTAAGTGAGAATCTTTTTTTTTTTTTGCTTGTATGCTAATCCATTCTGAGACAAACCAAGCAGTTAATACTTAAGTCATGCGGTCCAGAGATAAATACTACAGTAAATTCATGTAAGTATCCCAGTTGAGGTCTAACCGCCCTCTGCTCCCCTCTCCCCTCAACCCCAGGTAATCTCTTAAGGTTGATCTCTCCTTCCCTGGGAGGACTCCAGGCATGGGTCTCTAGTTTACCTGTTGTCTCACCAATAGATTCTAGTCCATTATACACGGAAAGGTAAACAGTTGTAAAGATGAGTACCCCTCAGCTAATTGGGGAGGGGCTGGCCAGTTCACCAGACTGTGATACAGTGTCACAGGCCACCAGACTGTGATAGTGTCATAGGCCATCAAATTTTCAGGGGAGTAGCTTGATGGAAAGTGGCAGAGAGAATTAGAAGTCCTATAGGTTGCATACATAATTCCTATGTACACAGTGTATGTAATCTCTACCAAATTAGAGCAGAATCTATTCCCCCTAACTTTCCAAATGTGCATGTATATGTGCACAGATATACATAATAGTGTATATTACATATACATTAAACATAGTGTTACATATATGTCATAGATACAATACATGTATTGCACACACATACCTGATAGATCACAAACATCTCCACATATACTTACTCTTTTATTATATCATTTTCACTGAGTGGGCTCTATTTCATCTTATGGATGCACCACCATTTAACCCTTCACTAAATATTTCAGTTGATTTGAATTTTTCACTATTATATGCATCTAATTCTCATATCTAGATTATTATTGGGTTGGCCAAAAAGCCAACCACCTCAAGCCAGTCACACCCAACTGTTCCCCTTTATGAGGATGCTCCACAAACATTCACAGGTGCCGGCTTCCCTCCCTAGCAAAGCCTTGTACTAATACTATCTTCTCCGGGAAGCTCTTTGGAATTCTCCAGGCATAACTGCTCCTCTCCCTCCCTTTTCTGTGCTCCCAAGTCATTTATTACATCATAATACATCTACCTCTTAAGCTAGACTGCATGCCTCAAGGTAAGTATCTGTGTTTCAATCATTCTTCCATTCCCAAATGACAAACAGGTACAGGTTGTATGGCAGGTGGGTTCAATAAATATTTGTTGAATTTGTTTCATGGATAGTAAGAAAACTATTTCTAAAGCAGGTTCAGAGCAGTATACATAGTGGGTTACCATCTGTGTGAAAAAAGGAAAACTCAAGGTATATAGGATTAGCCAAAAGTATCTCTGGAAGGATATACAAGAGGGAATGTATATTGCTTTATATATTTTGAATATTGAACCACACGACAGTACTGCTTAATTTTTTAAAAGATACATTTACATCAACAACAAGATAATTAAAACTTATTTTAGCTAAAACACAAGAAGCAATTTTGTGGTTAACCAGCCCTTTCTTTGCTCCCTGCTGCTACCACTACATCCAAGTAAATGCGGTTTCCACTCTGCTTCCTTTTCAGAAGAGGGTGAGTTACAGGAACTTAGCATGGTGTTAGCACAAATGAATGGAAATAAATCAACTAAACAAAATATAACAATCTTAGTATTATCTATCAATTGCCTAACTACCTTAGGGAAAGTGGCTCAAATTATGACTTACTCCTTTTTAAAAGTCTTCTATTTATTCATTAATAACACATAGAAACATACTGACAAGTAATAAACCAAAAAGGGTGATGATGTGTTAACATCTACCTCTATGTCCTCGGAGAGTATTCTCAGTCTAAGGGATTCTTTCAGATCCAGAATGTCCACTTCCTGTCTCTTAATCAATGCTTTGCTCTCTTCTTTGTCAACCAAAGCAGAATTGTATTTGCCCTGCAGAAAGGAAAATGATGATACAAGATCTGTCTGCTTTATTATCAGTTTATTTTTAGATTAAAATAACTGAAGAATGAGTCTGAGTTCCAAGGTGATGACCAGATTAACACAAATAAATTCAATAACTACTTGTTGAATGAAGGAGTGGAAGAGTTAATGGATGAATGGCAAGAAGAAGTGGAAAAGTCCCACAGGTATCAGTGAAAAAACATCTGCTTTTGTCATCTTTATCAGAAATCAGTGGAGTGCAGCAAGCTCCCTTTGGATCACAGGAGTGAGGAACATTAACAAAAAACTACCCTGACCCAAGGGACGGAGGAAGCATTCACCATTTATATGCAGGAAGAGTAAGCAGTTACTTTAGGAAATGATAAAATCCAATAATGGGGAAACAAACTCACTTTCTAAATCACTGATGTCTCTGAACTTAACTAAAATGTGCTATTTTTTTTCTTGAAGCAATTAAGGAACACCACATACCCTTAACCATCAGAGGCAACAGTCAGTCTGTTTCTGATGTGGTTTGGATCAGCAATTCCCAAATGTGCACAGAGAGCACTGTTCCCAGGTCAGTGAGATCTGAGAAATGCTGCAGCCGACTTTGCCTTCCCGAGATGCACACAGCACACACGTCAGCATATTGAAGGCCCTGCGGGTTCTGCAGATATCCAAGCCTACTGAACTTTCACTAGTACATATTTTCAAACCTGGGTGACCACAGAACCCTTTTTTCTGTGGGGCATTTGTTAACCACTTGAGTCTGTGAACTGTGCCTCGCGCTCAAATTTAATATCTTGTTGGCGACAGAACTTACATTGATGTCCTTCAGTTCTTGTCTCAGGGTGTCTATGGTTTCTGTTTTCTCAGAGACTGAGGTTCTTAGCTCCTGGATCTGGCTCATGAGGTCAGCTACAACTTCCTGACAAGGACAGAAACAATATCTTCATACCCAATGACAGCAAGGAGATCTTTTTTTAATGATAAATCATTTATCTTTCCAAATGACAATAGGAGAAGTCAATTTTATTTTAACAAAATATCATGTGTCACATTACATTATTAATATTACCAATTTATATTTTATTGGTTTTCTAATATTTTAGTTAATCATTTGCTTTGGGCTTATGAATGAATAAGAGCTAGACATATAAGGAATGTACACCTAATTTCATGTTCAGACATACATATTAATGTTTATTATTCTAGTTAAAGCCAACACCAGGGATTTGAGAATTTGTATCATGGCACTCACAATCAATGAGAAAAGGTCGCACTGACAGCATCCTAGTTAAAGGGGGCAGGGATGTGTTTTAGAAACACTGCCATCAAGAGTGACAGAACAGTTTGCGCTTGAAGTTATGAGGAAAATTAACTTAAAGACTTCATTCTCTAGCAACCTTGGAAGATGAGCAAGGCCTAAGTGCATACAGAAATGCTAGCTAACCCTGGGAGCAGGAGACTGGAATGCGAAGGCAGCGTTTATAAGGAAAATGCAGGGGGCTAGAGCCTCAACCTCTACCTACCTTGTCAGCATCTCTAGACTTCTCCAGAGAACTGATTACTTTTTCGGTAGCACACAAACTCTCTTCTAGTTTCTGTACTTTTGCCATCTATGGGGAAAAATTAATATTTTTAGAAAGAGAATTAAATCACAATGTTAACCACACACATGTATCTTAAAAAGCATAAAAGGAGTTGAAATCTGTTTTTCATATTAAACAGTGTATACTAAGGAGTAATATCTGAAAATAAAAAGTTGGGTTAAAAGATAATGATTTTGTGGTCTCTATCAGGAAACCACCAAAAAATTATGATTATAGCCATCTGGGAGTTAGAAAAACAAGAGTTGAAAATAATACAACCAACCAAAAATTCCATCTTTTTATTATAAATTTTCAACATCTGAAAGCTGAAACAGTTTTTATAACAAATCTCTTTGGACATCAGGAATAAAAGTTATAAACCTCAAATTTCAGAGTTAGAGAATAGGACATTTACCTGCTGCTCACACTTGGCCATCTCTTTCTGTTTCTCCTGACGTACAGCTTCAAGAACTTCTAAGATTTCTCTGGAAAAGAAGAACTATCTTTTACTCATGACTCATTCAATGGAATTGAGTCCATTCGTACAGAAGAGATTCAATGCAATGCAACTGAACTTTATTAGACACATACTTGGTGTTAGGAATTGTATTCCAGTAGGATCAGAAATTTGAACGAGTTTCTTCAACAGTTATTTAACAAGAACCCAGTTTTGTGCCAGGACAGTTTATTTTTCTCCAGAGTACTTAGGACTCCCTAACATAATATATAGTATTTACTTATTACCCATCTCTCTGTGCTACAATGTGAACCTCAAAAGGGTGGGGCTATTTTGTTCACTGTCTTACCTCTAAATGTCCTGGCATTTACCAGAACAGTGCCTGGCTTGCTGGATATCACTAAGCGTTTGAATGAACGACTAAATGTTAACTGTCTTTCCCAATTAGATGGAGTCACCAGTATATAGCAGGGACTAGAAGAGAATCTGTCTCATAGTAAGAACTCTACAAGGATCTGCTGAATACACTAATACAAATTCTTCTTATTAGAGTAATAATCCTCTGTTGGCTGGAACGAAGAGACTGAGAGAGATCACCAAGGAAAAGAATTTGGAGAGAGGAAAGAAAGACAATGGTGTTCATATAAGGGACCAGAAGAAAAAAAGAGCAGAGAGAAATCAAATAGTAGAGACAGAAATAAATCAGTCCCCACCTTTCAATAATAAATACTGTGGTTTATTTACAGAAGGTCTTGAGTTCTGATCACCACCAATTGCTATTCATTTAAAAAGTACTGTAGCTAGTTATTAAATGTTTTGAAAAATTAAGTTTCTCTACATAGCCATTTATACAAAAAAAATCTGATATTCATTTTGGAATGCTTCAAAAAAAAACTTAACAGGCTATTAGCAATTAAAAAAAAAAAAAGAAAACCCGCAAGATAAAGAATGTGGTAGTAAATGATATTCTAGTCAACTATGGAAAAGATAAATAGCACTCACTTAGAACTGCTTTCTTTATCTTCTTCAAATTGTAATAATAATTTGTTATTGCGTTCTTTTTCTGCCTCAAAAAGCTCCATCAAATTCTAAAAGACAATGTTATATTAGATTTTAAGGTGTAGTCAACAAACACATGGAGTACCTTCTATGTGGCAGGCACAATGGGCCAGTACAGAAGTTAGGAAGAGGTCAAACAGTCATCCATCCAGAACAAGTTCATCAATAACCAATATCCTTCTTAACTTACATTCAGATCAGATTTCAGAGTTTCATTTTCTTTTTTGCAGTTTTGGAGGTTTTTTGAAAGTTGGTCAATTTCAAACTTCATTACTTCTTGTAAGTTGTCATAGGAATCCTGTAGGCAGGTTTTGCTCTCAAGAAGCTTTTCATTTTCTAATCTTTATCAGGAAAACATTTTTACAAAAGTAAATATAGACATTAAATGTAGTTCTGCTAGTCAGATTTATCTGCAGTTCACTTTATCCAATCTACAGACCATTCCCAACTTACAGAAGGCTTGACTGATGTAAAGCCCCTCACGGACTTCTGTGAAATGGTCATTATGATGTGATGCACGAATATTAGTGTGATGGGGATGGAAAAGACAGGTTGGGCATGTTAGCCTGCGGCCATTTACTTCTTCATTCTTTCTCCCGTGATTTCAACCAGACATGCTTAATTGATTGGCAATTTCGGGTGATGAGACTCATTTAGGGGGTTCCAGACCTAACCCTCATGTAAACTAAAGACTGCCCATTGATTTAATTTTGTTGATAGCTGAACTCTATAGACTCAGCACCTATTCTCCCGACTATAGGAAGGTTTTTCAAGATGGCAAATATGGCTTTGATCTGAGCAAGAGAATAAACTCCTTTAGGATAGAACTATCTTTTAAGTCACATGATTATTACTTATTGCTTTTTAGGTTTTCACCCTCTTATTCTACTTCGCAACATACTGTGACATGCCCAAACAGAGTTCATCCAAAAACTAGTAAACATGACCTCTGGACCACCCAAAACAGATGTCCCAGCTTGTACACAGAGGGCTGTGAGACCTGGATCTATCTGGCTTCACTAACTCCATGCAGAGTAGAAATGGCAAATTACAAAGTGGGATAAATCAGTTTCTAAAGACAGATATACAGACAATACATGGTAGGGAGCAAGAGCATATGATTTATGATACAAACTGTATATATAAAGCAGGTAAAATAATTCAAGAAATACACGGCGGTTGGGTGGTTTCACTTAGAGGTCTTAACAACCTTTGAGAGCCATGACAGTTTAAGCAGCCCAGTAAGTGATACACTCAATGTACGTCACATTGAGTGCAAAAAAAATCACACAAAATTAGTTTGACAGAGCCAAGATGAGATTTAGTGATTCGGATGTTAAAAACTAATACCAGGTGTAAGAAAAAACAACAGTGCACCTGTGATGATAAACAGCCACTGACCAGCAGCCTTGGTGCTGGGGAAATGGCGCCGGGGAGTGGAGGCTCTGCTGACTTAGCACAGGCCCCTCTCTAAAGGATGGCTGCCATGCAAGAATGTGGGCCCAGTGCCAGCAACTTGTCGGATTTTTAAGAGGATGCTGAAATATGGATCTTTATAAGAAAGTTCTCAATTTTAAAAATGTTATGCTAAATTTTTTTCAAAAACCATACTGGGCAGGCCCAACAAAAACACGTCTATGGAGACATGCAGACCTCAAGTTTTCTTCCTCTATTTTTAATTCCTTGTTGCATATTCAAAAAACACTCAAGCATTACAGGTTTTAGTCTTTGCAATGTCTATAAAAACTAAATTCAAGGTTGTCTATTAGCAGCTTTTCTAGAGTGAGCAGTCACACTCATATCACACTCACAGTATCACAATCAATGTCCATTATTAAATTATTGCCATTGACTTGGGAAATAGCATCAAAACCACGAGATGGTTTTAAATTACGTTTTACAAAAGGTTGAAATTAGTGAGAAAAAAAAACAGTAAAAACAAACAATTTACATCTTAGATTACTTTGTTTCAAGATTACCAGCACTTGACTAACTAGCCAGCCTCTGGAGTTACTGTGGACAATGGTGGCAACTACTGGTTTGGTCTACCTTGTACTGTCCCTTCTAGTAAGAGCACACCTTTCCCGCTGGAGAGGGAACAGACACGTCACCTCTGTTGCGCCAACCCTTGGTAAGTGATTGACCAAAAAGTAAGCAGATGACTCAAGCAAGAACAATACCAATTTTCTCTGGGATTGATATATGGCGATGGGGAGAGAGAATTTCTTCGCAAGGGTTGTTATGCCAGGAGACAGAAGATGGAGCTGTCTGAGGCAATCTGTTCCCCGTCACATAGAGGAAGGTCCTCAACAGTAGAAGAGAATAAGGGCAATACACAGAGGGAAGAAGAACAGAGAGAAAGGGAGGGAGGGACTGAAAGAGGAAGTGAGGGAGAGAAGCTGGAGGGGGGGGGTGGGGGGATGGGAATGCACACTGACAATATTGTTTGATATTCAATCTAGTTTGTCCATGAAACCAAAATCACCTCTGGGGCTTCCCAATGTCGTGAGCCAATAAACTACATTTTTTTTTTTTTTTTTTTTTTAAACGGGGGCACAGTGCAGCTTGCAGGATTTTAGTTCCCCGACCAGGTATCGAACCCAGACCCTTGGCAGTGAAAGCGCAGAGTCCTAACCACTGGACAGCCAGGGCATTCCCAATAAATTATCTTTTAGTTTTTTAAACTAGCTTGAGTTGGGTTTACAGCACTTGTACTTCAAGTAGTCCTGGGTTACAGGCCATCAGGCAACTTGAAACAATAACAGAACAACTCTACCTGACATTATGTAGTTGAAGCTGTACATGCATGTGTCTTTCGGAAAGGCTGTTGAGTTCTTTCTCCTGACTTTCTCTGAATGAACTATACTCCAGTTTCACCGAAGACAGCTCCTTGTCTGCAGAATGAAGAACTACTCGCAGGTCATGTACCTCACTTTTCAAAACTAAAACAAACAAACAAACACATAATAACTCTTAACAGACTTTTCTTTACATGTATTTTTTACAAAGGAGGCAAATAAATTTGATAGGTACCCTTCACACAATCGGCAAAAACAAGTTGAAGAGACCATTTTAAGAGTAAAAAATTTTGAACAACTAAATGGGAGGTATCTAGGAGCACTGAGATTTCTATTTTCTTCCTCTCCCTTGCTCATGGTTTTTGGTATATTTCTACCAAAAAAAAAAAAAGTTAACACCTGTCCCTCAGGTGTAGGTCATTTGATTTTTCTACATTTCTCCTGCAGAATGTGCATCAAAACTCCAAATAAGAAAAAAAGCCAAGAGATTTAACGTATTTTAAGTGACCTAATCTTACTTATTGAAAACCCTTTGGAGATGTACCAGAACTTTCCAAAATAGGTTAAACACTCTGGTCTTCTAAGGAAACTCCAACTGGAATTAAAATTAGGTAACTTTTTAGATCAAAGAAAAGGAAACGGTTGTCTTTTTTGCCTTAGTCTTATCATAAGCTATTGCAAATACTCTGTTGAAAGAAAAAACTAAAAAAACTGGGAATTAAATGATATTCCCACATCTATGAATATATACAAATATATTTTATGCTTTTCTGTCACTAGTAAAACCTTCATCTTATGAATTCAAGACACTTTGTTTTCAAAGCAGTATTAAAACTTTAAGCAAACATTTGTATCATTTGCTTGAGAGCAGTCCTGGAGAAAATTACCCTTTATAATATATTGCTATTACTCGTCTGGTCTAATTTAAAACAAACAAACAGAAACAACCAACCAAAAACACAGGGACAACATTTTATCCATACGAGTAAAAAGATACTGAGTTACAGTATTCAGATTAGGAAGCTTCCAGTGTTCAGACTCACAGTCATTCTTGGTCTGAGTGTCTTGAAGCTGCTTTTCAAGGACATTCAACTGAGAGAGATACCCTTGCTGCTGTTCGGTCCAATCAGTTCTTTCCGATGAGAAAAGCTTTGGGAAAGAGATAAATTTACTGGAAAAAAAATACTGGCATGCTAAGACACACTCCAAATCATCACCTTGTTTCTGTTTTTAAAATCTAGTCTTAAATTCAGACTAGGGGTGTGTATCTCATTATCAGAATAGTAGGTGAAGTAACAAAATAGAGAATACAACTCAAATAAACCTTGACCAAGGCTTCACAAAGTCATTTCCTTCCTGGGACGCTCTTACTTTGAGGATCTGTTTCATACATTTTCTGAGGCAATGCTCGCGGTCTCACCTCCTGCATTTGAGTAGAATGATGTTCCAGTTTGTCAATGTGCTGCTGAAGCTTTAGGTTTTTATGCTCTTCTTCATCCAACTTGACTTGAAGGGCACACATTTGTTCCTGCAACACAAGAACTTCAGTGGTCAAAAATTCTTTTAATGGACATCTTAAACAGTCCATCATTTCTTCTGCATTAAAAATACAAAACTCAAAACCTCATATGGACAAAGGTATCAAAGGCCAGTTTGGAGCCAAAAAACCATTTCAAAAGACTACACTAATGATTTCTCATGTTTCGGAATTACACTTGTGGCCCAACAAAGTGGATAATTTGAAACACAAAGGAAAGAAGTGATTACAATTAAAATCATAGATTAAATCGTAGAGCCATCTTGAGACTTCTAAGAAGCTTTCTCAGGCCTATATGAAGTGACTTCACCAGAAAGGCCTCCGTACCCGTGGAAGGGCAAAATTTTGGAATTTGGGGTGACGTGACTCCCTGTAAGTTTTACTAGACAGTAGATAAACTTCTTAAAAGAAAAAACAAATCACTGAATTCTGAGATAAACTTCACATGTTATTTCAAATATACCAAAAGCTGTCTAAAATTTGATCTATCACAAGATTCTTTCCACTATTTAATCTTCTTTAGCAGATGCAACACTGTGCCATGTAACCCAGTTCTGGAACTAGAAGCTAGTGGCGAACTGGTCTTTTTTTACACACGAGAGAACCAAAGCTCAAGGAGAGTGGAAACTGACTTGCTAAATACTGCAAAGCAGATTGAAAGAACAAAAGCAGGCTGATTCCTAACCCAGGGATTTTTACACACTCATCCTTAAAAAGATTCGATTTTAATACTAAACAGCTACCTGCACCATTCTGTGCTCTTCAGAAATGGCTTCAAAAGCTTGTTCATTAATCTCAGGTGGCACTGGCTCATTTAAGATATCCTTATCCAATCTGCTAGGATTCTGAGTGTGTGCAGAGCCAAAACCCTCCAGTTCAGGGCTTAATTTTGGTACTGGTCGAGACCAAAGTTGATAAGCCTTGGTTGGTGTCGTTATGATCTGCAGCAAAAAATTATTAGGAAAACAACATTAGCACACATGAAAACAATAGCATATTTATAATTGTGTGAACAGAGAGGATAAAATTATAATTCTATTCATCAAGAGAAAAGAAAAGGTATCCTTGAGACTTCCCTGGTGGTCCAGTGGCTAAGACTCCGTTCTTCCACTGCAGGGGGCCCAGGTTCAATCCCTGGTCAGAGAACTAGATCCCACATGCCACAACTAAGAGTTCACATGCCGCAACTAAAGATCACACATGCTGCAACTAAGACCTGGAGCAGGGGCTTCCCTGGTGGCGCAGTGGTTGAGAATCTGCCTGCCAATGCAGGGGACACGGGTTCGAGCCCTGGTCTGGGAAGATCCCACATGCCGCGGAGCAACTAAGCCCGTGTGCCACAACTACTGAGCTTGCGCGTCTGGAGCCTGTGCTCCGCAACGAGAGGCTGCGATAGTGAGAGGCCTGCACACCGCGATGAAGAGTAGCCCCAGCTTGCCACAACTAGAGAAAGCCCTCGCACAGAAACGAAAAAACCCAACGCAGCCAAAAAATAAAGTGAAATTCTTTAAAAAAAAAAAAAAAAAAAAGACCTGGAGCAGTCAAATAAACAAATATTTAAGAAAAAAAAGAAAACAAAAGGTATCCTTGAGACGCAGCATAGAAATGCCCTTGTGGAAACAAGTCTATCTGTTCAAAGCAGTCTCAAGCAAAAATTGTTGTAAGATTTTTAAAAATGAAACTTGATAAGTCAACTCCAAACTGTATACAAAAAAAAAAAAAGTGCAAGAAGAGACAATTAAAAAGACAACAAATTAGGAAGACTTCCCTGGTCAATATAAAAATGTAAGTGTATGGTCACTAAAACAATGCATTATTAGCATATGCATAATCAAATAGAACACTGGAAGAAAATAAAAAGTCCAGAAATAGAATAATTTATATGTGGAAAGTTCAAATTAATGAGAAAAACATGGTCTATTTTATTATTTTTTTGAACATTTTTATTGGAGTATAATTGCTTTACAATGGTGTGTTTGTTTCTGCTTTATAACAAAGTGAATCAGCTATACATATACATATATCCCCATATCTCCTCCCTCTTGCGCCTCCCTCCCACCCTCCCTATCCCACCCCTCTAGGTGGTCACAAAGCACCGAGCTGATCTCCCTGTGTTATGCGGCTGCTTCCCATTAGCTATCTATTTTACATTTGGCAGTGTATATAAATCCATGCCACTCTCTCATTTCGTCCCAGCTTACCCTTCCCCCTCCCTGTGTCCTCAAGTCCATTCTCTACATCTGCGTCTTTATTCCTGTGCTGCCCCTCCCTAGGTTCTTCAGAACCATTTTTTTTTCAGATTCCATATATAAAACATGGTCTATTTTTAAAAAAAGGTAAACCTGTGTCATGCCATTTAAAAATAAAATAGCAGACGCATTAAACATCTCAATGTAAAAAGAAAATTATAAAAGTAGTAAAAGAGGTGTCCGTGCCCGAGGCTTTGAGGGTCTGTGGCCGGGAGGGGCGGGGGTTGGGGTCGGGGCGGCTGCCGCCATGGCCGGGAGTCAGGACATGTTCGATGCCATCGTGATGGCGGATGAGAGGTTTCACGGGGAAGGGTATCAGGAAGGCTATGAATAAGGAAGTAGTTTGGGTATGATTGAAGGAAGACAGTATAACACGTTACATGGAGCTAAAATCAGATCTGAGATCTGATCTACCAAGGTTTTGCTTTTGCTTGAAGATGTCTCCTGCACGGCTACACCACTGAGAAAGACAGCAGAAAGATGAAGGTCTTAGAATCGCTGATTGGAATGATTCAGAAACTCCCTTATGATGACCCTATTTATGATAAACTTCACGAAGACTTAGACAAAATTAGAGGGAAATTTAAGCAGCCTTGTTCATTACTAAACGTTCAGCCCAACTTTAAAATTAGTGCAGAAGGTTCTGGACTTTCATTTTGAGGATATCAGAGGAACAAAGACGAAACATCAAGAAACAGATGTTTGTATGTTAAGTGTTTAAAAATGTGATTAAAGGCAAAACAAAGATGAGGGATTCACTGTTTTGCAGGGAGAGTTCCAGCTTGGCTGGTGCCTTCCCCTGAGGTCTGCCTGCATAGCCTCAGTGCCCCCCACGGGGCCCCTCCACACAAGCCCGTCCTTTGTTGGGCCCTGTCTGCTCTGCAGTCTGAACGTGGCCCTGGCATAGCCCTCATGGGGCTGCTCTTCTCTGGTCCAGGGTCCAGGCCGCTGGCTCACGGGTTCTCGTCACGTGGCAGGCCTGGCTGGATCTAGATTCGGGTTGGCTCTGGATAGGATAAACCTCCCCTTTACCCCCAAGGCTTTGGTCAGTGCTCAGAGGGACAGTTTTTTAAAAAATGAGAGCCACAGGGTTGACACGAGGCAGGTTAATGGGAAGGAGTGATGGGAACTGTGACATTTATTGACCCTTGAGATGTGCCAGTGCCGTGACCTGCTTCTCATGTTTATTTAGTCCCTTCAGGAGCCCACGGGGTGGGCATTATTCCCACTTTACAGACGAGGAAACCAAGGCCCAACAGACTGCCTGGTCCAAGGGCAGCGGGCGGTAGAGCTGGGACTCCAACCCCGGCACCTGGCTCTCTCCTCCGTCTCCTGGTGCCCGCTCTGGAATGTGCGGTCGCACCCACAGGCTCAGGGTCCCTGCCCGCAGGTCCCCGCTGTGCCCCGGGGAGCCCTGGGGCATCTCCTGTGGCCATGGACGTGGGTGTTTGGCTGAGAGGAGGAGAGGCCAGCCCTGCCCCCAGGGAGCCGGGACGTGCTCTTCCTCTGTCCCCTGGTGGGTGGGGCTCTGCAGCATCAAAAATGGTCACCGTTCTATGTGCAGAAACTTTGGAGCCTTACTGCAGCCTTCCTTTTTTTTTTTTTTTTTAAAGATTTATTTATTTTTATTGATTAATTGATTGATTGATTGATTGCTATGTTGGGTCTTCGTTTCTGTGCTAGGGCTTTCTCTAGTTGTGGCAAGCGGGGGCCACTCTTCATCACGGTGCGCGGGCCTCTCACTGTCACGGCCTCTCTTGTTGCGGAGCACAGGCTCCAGACGCGCAGGCTCAGTAATTGTGGCTCACGGGCCCAGCCGCTCCGCGGCACGCGGGATCCTCCCAGACCAGGGCTCGAACCCGTGTCCCCTGCATTAGCAGGCAGATTCTCAACCACTGCGCCACCAGGGAAGCCCCTGCAGCCTTCCTTTTATTGTGAGTTCTTCTGTCTTCTGCCCAGACTTAAAAGGCATCGTCTGTATGCGGTGAGGTCCAGGCAGGCCAGTCCCCCCCGAGATGCGTGGCTCCCGGGCATTTCTCTGCACATGACGGCCCGTGTCCAGGCCCCTCGGGCACCCCGGCCCGAGGCCTCTCCCCACCCGCTCCTGGCCCAGGGAGCAGATCTAGAAGTCATGAGTGAGATTAGCACAGAGGTAGCCGTGAATCCGCTCCAGATTTTAAAATCATTCCAGAGCATCCGGGTAAACCGTGCTCCACTGGCAGCTGCTAGGGGGTCCCCGCGGGGCCTGGGACTCTGGCCCTCACCATGTGCCAATGAGGGAGAAACAGCTTCTAGTTGTTGGAGGACAAGACTCCGGCTTTATCCTGCTCGGCTGTCTTACGTGTGTCTCGCTATTTGTTCCTGGCCTGCAGCCCCACCTCAGTTCTGCAGAGGCCGGGGCTGGGCGCACAGCCTCAGATGTGCCTTCGTCACAGACACCAGCAGCGCTTATCTCTGACTGGTGGAATGGAGGGGCTTTTGTTGTCGTTTTCCTGGGTAGATTTTTGTGTTTCCTAAACTATCTGTTTGGATAATGTATTATTTTTATAATTGGAGAAAAAAATAAACAGCATATTTTAAAGCAAAAAAAATAAAAAATAAAAGTAGTAAAAGAAAGTAGAATATACTGATGCTCTTGAGATTGTCTAGGCCTTTAAAAATGTATTTAAAAAGTTACAAAGAGGGAATTCCCTGGCAGGCCAGTGGTCAGGACTTGGCACTTTCACTGCTGGGGCCTGGGTTTGATCTCTGGTCAGGGAACTAAGATCCAGCAAGCCACTCGGCAAGGCCAAAAAAAGAAAGTCGCAAAGATAAAAGATCGGTAAACCTGGTTATATCACAATTTTAAAACTTCTGTATAACAAAAGTATCACATACAAAGATGAAAGACAAGGAACATGATGGCAGAATATACTGGCAGTATACATAACAAACAAAAGATTAACACATAAAACGCCTACAAATCACAAGAAAAAGATAAATAACTAGTAGGAAAATAGGCACTTTTTCATAGGTCAAACATCTTTTCCTGTGTTCCAACCAATGGCAATGAACATAGGAAAAGATGTGGTCTGACCTCACTAGAAATGAGGGAAAGTCGAATTAAAACCATTTTCACCCATCAGACTGGAGAACAATGCCAGTTCTGGGGCCAGTGCTATGGAAGGAGTGCTCCCAGGCTTCCTGGGAAGGAATGTGGTGCAGCCACTTGGAGGGCACTTCAGCAGGATACTGAAACGTCCTAAAACTACCACTTCTCCTTCATAAAACCCGCCCTGGAGAATGCTTGCACTGGAAACCACCTAAATAAGCCACGTAATTATTCCAAAGCACAGAAACCTGGGTTTAAAATGAGTTAGAGTTCTAAGTACTAGTTCATGTGGAAAGACCCAAGGCATATTCCTCAGTTAACAAAAGCCCATTGCAGAATAACATATGTAGGATGATTCCATTTATTTTAAAAACAAAGTACGACAAAAAAAAAAAAAACTATCTATGAAATAACTCTACATATCTTCTCAGACTATGTATATTTACTGTACAAAATTGCTAAGAAAAAGGATTCCCAAATTGATGATAAATTACCCCTGGGGATGGGGATGGGGGATGAAGGACCAGATTAGACCCAGACTGGCAGTGGTACTCAAAAGGAACTTTAACCGAAACTTGTATACATATGTATACTTTCTTTAAACAAGGATAATGTATCCATAAAGTTCTCATATAATTAAAAATGAACAACAGCAACAAGACCTGAATTGCTATGCTACTCTTGGCAAACCTTTTAATCCCCTTCATCCTGTTTGCTCAGCTATAAAAAGAAGTAGACTAGAATGCCACAGTGCTTCAAGCTCTATAATTCTATTGCTAAGGGGCTACAAACTCAAATTATGAAACATTGGATGATATTCTCTAAGTATTTTAAAATAATTTCCTGCACAGATTTTAAAGGCCGCCTTTTTAAAAAAGCAATCTTAAAAATTCTACCTTTATAAGAAAAAATAGTATTTTTCTTGTATTTACTTGAAAATAGTATTTTCAAGTTAAATAATAGTATTTAACTTGATATATATCAAGTTAAATCATGATATATCCATACAGTATGTTCTTGTGCAGCTGCCAAAACAAAACAAAAAACAAACAAAAACAAAAAGGAGAGAGGGACTTCCCTGGTGGTGCAGTGGTTAAGAATCTGTCTGCCAATGCAGGGGACATGGGTTCAAGCCCTGGTCTGGGAAGATTCCACATGCCACAGAGCAACTAAGTCTGTGTGCCACAACTATTGAGCCTGTGTGCTGCAACTACTGAAGCCCATGAACCTAGAGCCCATTCTCCACAACGAGAAGCCACCACAATGAGAAGCCCGCGCACTGCAACAAAGAGTAGCCTCCGCTCACTGCAACTAGAGAAAGCCCGTGTGCAGCAACAAAGACCCAACGCAGCCCCAAAAAAAAAAAAAAGTGAGAGAAGTTTGTTTTTCTCCCTTTAGACATGGGACAAACTCTAAAATATCATTATGTTTAAACAAAAAATTGAGGTGTAGAATGATGTGTATGTGTATGCTGTTTGTGGAAAAAAAATATATGAAAAAGAAAGAAAAAACAAAAAAACTTTGTGACATTGACTGCCTCCAAGGAGGGTCTTGGTTGGCTGAAAGGACAGCAGACAGAATGAGACTTGTCACTTCGTACCTTTAACAATTCCAGTCATGGGACTTCCCTGGTGGTGCAGCGGTTAAGACTCTACGCTCCCAATGCAGGGGGCCCGGGTTCGATCCCTGGCCAGGGAATTAGATCCCACATCCATGCCGCAACTAACAGTTCACATGCCACAACTAAGGAGCCCACGTACTGCAACTAAGGAGCCAGCAAGCCGCAACTAAGGAGCCTGCGAGCTGCAACTAAGGAGCTCGCCTGCTGCAACTAAGACCCAGTGCAACCAAATAAATAATATTAAAAAAAAATTCCAGTCATGTGATTGATTACCTATTCAAACAAATAAAATTACTTTGAAAAGCAGTATCCTATTAAGTGATACAAAAAGCATCACTCTAACAAAAGATCAAGATGAAAAAAAAGAAATTAATTACATGGGACTGAGTGAACTGATGAGGATGAGTATAATTTTTGTGACTTTCTGTCTGAATTAAAAAAAAAAAATCCCACAAGGACTCAGAGGAAAAGAATATACAAATCAATTTTCACTGCAAAGTAAAGGAGCTGTTACAGTGGAGGATTACTGGACTGAATGTCAATATTATGACATAGTATAAGTGTGTTTCATGTTTGGTAATTGCAATCATTGTTGCTTTTGTTGTGGTCATCCATGTACAATGCTTGGTGTCAGTCTATCTATCTCTTGTAAAAATAAAATACAGTGTGTGTGTGTGGAAAAAAAAAAAAAAAAAAAAGCATCACTGATAAAGATAACCATTAGAGAGAAACATCTATTATTTTTAAGATGTATAAGGAAAGGTTTTTTCAGCCTTCAGAGAATTTGGTCCAAAAGTTAAAATAACCAGAATGAGCAGCATCAGCTTCTTAACCTTTGCCTTCCTTATGTATTCCCCTTCCCTCTCCTCATTCTCAGATGTTCACGGTTTTCTTCTTTCATGAGGGCTATGGTTATTTAGGGGAACAATCCCTTCTATTATCCCCCGTGTTACCCTTGATCCTTTAGTGGTCTTTATCTTTAGGATTTCTATTCTTCCACTGCAAGCTTTGAGCACACAACACATTATAGCAACAATTGCCATATACTGAGAGCCATCAGGTGCCAGGCACTTTATTATCTCATTTAATGCTCTAAAAACCCTGTTATTAAGTTGGCCTCGTCTCCAATTCAGAGGCAATAAATGAGGCTCAGAAGTTAGGAAACCCTGCCTAAAGTTACTGACAGATTAGAATTTGAACCCAGGTCTGATTCCAAATGCTGTATTCTTCCCCACATGACCCTGCCACTGGGGGTATACATCAGAACCCTAGGACTAGTATTACCCTGGGGTTAACTGTTGGCAAGGGATTCTATCTGTATCTGGAGATAATCTGTGCAGACTCTCCATTATTAACAAAATGAGACACCACTGATTTAAAGTTGAAGTATTGCTTCAGATTACCTACCTTAAGTGTTTCAGCATGAATTTTATTCAGCTGAGAAACTTCTTGCCGCTTGCAGGCTTTTGTTGCTTCCAAAAGGTTTTCAAGATTAAGGTTCGCTTTTTGCAAAGACTGAAGCTCTGATTCTAATTCCAGCTGCCTTTTCCTAATACATATTATAATATTGAGTGTTTCAGGTAATAAGTAATGTCATACATTTGTAGAGTACTTTACAGTTTATATTCTCACACAACTTTATAGTTATCTCTTTAAATCAGAGATATTCTCAGATTATTACTGGGATTTTCCAATTGGGTAAAATACAGCTCAGAGATTGATGACTGTTTAAGGTATTCAACTAGCAAATGGTAGCGTTCCAGTTCAAAAGCCCAAACAATCCACAATGATTCCATATGTAACACGTTATTTTTAAAACAAACATTTCTATATATTTTAGAATAGGATTAATCTTAGTTATAATATGAATGTGGTTTATCTTTGTTTTCTTTTACACAGAATATCAAGTGAGAATATTAACAGGAAAAATTTAATAAAAAATAAATAACTGCATAGAACTTGAATCTCAAAAAAAAAAAGAATATTAACAAACCTGTAATTTCTAAAAATCCTGATCTAATTCATAACAGCGGTGATTTAAATTTGCTGGCCAGATACAGAATTTACAAGTAACTTTAACAGATACTCATCTCAATAGGTATATCCCTTAAAACATCTGTATCATCTAGTTCACTGAATATATTATTAAAGACTAGAAGTTTATGTCAACTGTACCTCAATTTTTAAAAATGAGTAAAGAAAAAGAGCTAGATGCAAGCCCTTTTCCTTCATGTCAAAACAAGTTAGCTGCTATATTAGAATATTTAAGGTAAATGCTCAATTAAATCATCAATGCTAAACACCAAAACAAACCAATACTAAAAGATCAGAAATAGTAAGCATGAATGTGTATTTATACTTTACCTAGTTAGTTCTTTGAATTCTTCATATTCTTGCTTTGAATTATTCAGCTCTGTCTGAACTTGCAGGAGTTGTGCTTTTAACTTCTCAGTGTTTGCTAATGAACATGGCTCTTTCAGAGCTTTAGGAGAGAATCTTTGCTCACCTGATAATAAGGAAACAACCTGGTCTTTGAAAGAGAAAAATAACAGAATACATATTCTAAGTTCTCTGCCAGGTATCAATTTTGAAGCACAAGGAGGAAAAAAGAGAAATCATTGGAAAGTGGACCCTAAAATACAAGGGCCTGTAACTCAAGAGGAGACATAAGACACAACCCAGTGCATCAAAGAGTATCAGAAGTTGTTTCTGAGAAGCTGTGAAGCCACACACAGGATGAAGGGGCATATTTAAGCCAACACCTTTTCCATTAAGAGAAAAGAGCAAACAATGACTGAAGTATAACACCCACACTGCTGGACAGAGAAACATCACCAATTGAATCTTCCAGGAATTAGTGCAAACGGTCAATGAATTTTTAGCAAAAGAAACAAATAGCAATGGCAGCCAACTGAAAGAACTTGGTATCATCTACCAGGTAGAATATAATAATTTTCAGGGATTGCTTAGAAGGCTGAATTTGTTGAAAAGAGTGCCACTGAGTTTCAGTATGGGAAATAACATGTAAAAATGTTTAGAGAGGGACTTCCCTGGTGGTCCAGTGGTAAAGAATCAGCTTTCCAATGCAGGGGACGTGGGTTCGATCCCTGTTTGGGGAACTAAGATCTCACATGCCGTGGAGCAACTAAGCCTGTGCACCACAACTACTGAGCTCGTGCGCCTCAACGAGAGCCCACCTGCCTCAAACTACAGAGGAGCCCATGTGCTCTGGAACCCGCGTGCCACAACTACAGGGCCCACAAGCCCTGGAGTCTGTGCACCACAGCTAGAGAGAGAAAACCTGCACGCCACAACTAGAGAGAAGCCCGCATGCTGCAGCTAGACAGAAACCTGAGCAGACTGAGCTCTGTAATGAAAAGATCCTGCATGCTTCAACAGAGATGCCTCAACAAAGAACCCATGTGCTGCAAGTAAGACCCGACACAGCCAAAAAAAAAATAAGGAAAATAAATAAATAAAATAAATAAATATGTTTTAAAAAAAGAAGATTGAAGTAAATACCCCAAACTGCTTATTAAAAAAGAAATTGTTTAGAGAATGATGTATGTTTAGAAGATGGTGAGGTCCAGAAATTACCATTAGTATCTTTCAAAGGTAGTAAGTTAAGGTACTACTCAGGGCAAAATGGCCAACAAAATACAGAGCATTGCAGGAAAAAATAGTTAATACAGAAAACCTGATTTTAACTTTGCATCTAAAATTGTGGTCTCTCTACAACCCATATTCTGTGAATTTTATTCTTTTGTTAATTCATAACAGGATGGAAGAAGGCTTGGAAAAGGAAATTTAAAAAATATTTTTTTCCTTTATCATTGCAGTATAAAAAGATTAGAACTATCTCAATTTCAACCTAAAGAGAAACAAAGGCTGAAACAGAGTGTGATAAAAGACCATGAAGATATTCACTCTAAGAATGGAGCAAACATAGACTTTGTTACCAAATCCCAGAGCATTAACACCAATAGCTGCCAAGCGTGTAAATCAGATCAGTAACTAAACCACTTTTCAGAGGGTAACAGTAAACTTACAGAACTAACGTAGAGCAGAACGTACACTGGCAAGCATGACCCGCAACCATGACATCAGGACCAATCACTGTGCTGGCTGGACCGTGAGTCTGATCACTCTGACATCTCTCACACTGTACAGATGTTCGTCAGGTGAATAAATATCTCAACTCTACACTCATTCATGTTGTCGTTAGTTAAGTACTTTTCATTTCAAATACTTAAAATAGGAAAATTCCACTTAATAAAAATGTAAAGTAATATCTGAATCAATCTTTTATCTGTAAGACAGAGATATTCCTTGAGTATTCCTGATAATGGGTATCTATTAGCCTTCATAAAGAATAAGTATGTATATAAGAAATTTGTACACCAGGTCTAGAGGCTAAAATGAAAACCCTCAATGCAAGGCAATATCGATGCCCTTTAAACAGTCCCCTCGCCCCTAGAAGGCATGTTTACAACTATCACATCTTACTTTTGTCATTTTTCTCTGTGCCAGATACTTCAAAGAAAGCTTTTTCCAGGATTGTGATGGTCTGGGCATCCATTTCGTGGGCTCTTTTCACAGGCTGTGACAATCTCAGTCTTCTGTTCTCCTCCCTGAGGGAATGATTTTCCATAGCATATTTTGCAACTCTGGGGTGGTGCTCTACCTGTCACATGGAAGAATTAGAGACTTACGTATTTACAAACGTGACCTTAGTGAACAAGTCCTTCCGAAAGCCAACAGCAAACACTGTGGACACCGCAGGCACTGCGGGGGTGGGGAGCACCTCAGCTTTTACCATCAGACTGAATACGTGCATATCCTACAACTCTGAACTCTACATTTGGGTCAGGAAACTCGAAACTTCCCTGTCTACCCCTGAAACGTTCACCCAGGCACCTGCGGTGATAAGCACAGGGTGCACATTGTGGCAGGCTCTTCCTGCAAAGGAGACGGCTTGAATTAACACACTGAAAAGAATTAGGAAACTCTACTGACCAGGGTGGAATGCCCCCCAAAGACACATTAAATGAAAAGGGCAAGGTACAGAAAAGTGTGTATGCTGTCTTCTGTGCACAAAAGGGATAAAAGTAAAAACTTCTATCAATATTAGTTGGAAAATGCAGAAAAACCTCTCAAAAGATATCCCCTCTGGTAAGAGATTATCCTTGTTTTTTAATTACGTGCCTGTGTTAACTATCCATCCTCTCAGGGAAAAGGAAAAACAACACTTCAAAGGGCTCAGCTGCGAAGAGACTACTGGCTCCCATAACCCCAGGTGCCCACTGGGAGGAAGTGTGCTTGGCCTGCTGGGGCTAAGTGCCACGGCAGCGACACCACCACAACCACCACCACGTCCTCCCTTCTCCCTTCAGGTTTTACTACTTTAGAAAATTGGGGGGGGGGGAGGGGCACATTATGCAATCATACTGTCAGTTGAATTCATTTAAAACACTTTCTCTTGCATTAAATTACAAGAATTTCCTGACCAATTTGGTGACTGATTCATACTTGCCTTGAACTTCTTTTAGTTTTACAATTACTGCGAATGTCATGTACTCACTTGTTCTCGCAGAGTTTGAATCTCATCCCTCAATTCCAACAGCAAACGATCCTGCTCCTCGGGCAGAAAACTTCCCCGGGATTCCTTGTGGAGCTTCTCCAGGCGCATTATTTGATCCTCTCGGAATTTCACGATCATTTTATTAGATTGAATAAATTTTTCTTTTTTGAGGGTAAGGTCTTCCAATTGGCTAACTTTTTCTACCAAAGACTTAAGAAATTCATAATTTGGTTAAACATAAAAAATAATTGGGCTTCCCTAAATTTTCACAAAACAAGCAATAAACACTAATTTCACATTTAATCTCAAAGGCAAAATTAGGTTTTTCAGTCTTCCTTTGTTTTATTTACTTGTGCCATTTATTTCACTCGGAAAAGCTCCTCATAGTGAAAGCCTAAAATATCTTGAATCCCCTTTTACTAATTCAGTTTCCTACCTTCTTTTCCTGTTCAGATTTCTTAAAGAATAACATTGCCTCTCGGAAATACTTCATGTAGTCAGTCTCGTCTTTGTCTGTAATGGGTCCAGTAAGAAAGAAAAGGAAAGAGGAAAAATGTTTTATCTCTCAAATTTTAAGAACAAGAAATGAGCTAAAATAGCCTTTGATTGACTGCTCTCAATTCGTCTTAAAGATTCAGACTCTCATCACCAGATCATGAATTTCAAATTAACCCAGTCTACAAATTACCTATTCTTTGAAGAAAAGTAAGTCTCTCATATCCAATTTAGTAAACATATAAAGATTACATATGACAGAATCTTGGAAGTGGATCTAAATGAAATTTACTAGTATCTCTTTTTAGCACTTATTAGGGATGAATTATTCAAAATTATTTCTACTCCCCTTTCCCACCACATCTCACAGAAATCAGTACCTGTGGTAACTGTGTCTGGTTACAAAGTACCATGTTCCTATGTAGGTGAAATAAACAGGAACAGACACTCGTGGGAAATCTGGGTAGCCTTACTGTGTTGTGCCTGTCACTGGAGGGCTCTCATACTAATACCCATGCCTGGATTTCCTCCGGTTAGAGGACACTGCGCCCGTCGTACCTCCGGTCCGAAAGCTTTCTGGTGGTATCTGCCCTGCAGTAAGCTGGGCCAGCTGCTCTTTGAGCCTCTTCACTTCAGCTTGGAGCTGGGTCACATTTCCTTGCGTGTCTTCATTTACCACTGCCTGTTCAAGAATTTTTTAAAAAAGCATTAAAAGAATGCTGAGCCATACAGTCTCGTGTTTATATTTGTTTGTATGATTTGGAGTGACGAAGACCAAACAAAACTGTGCTTGCATCTCACAAACAGTCCAAAGGCCTCCAAAATCAGTGCTCTGGAGTGCGGAGGGAGCTTCCTTCCCCTCTGCCTTCACACCTAGAGCCAGAGACTCTTTCCCCTCCCCTCCCCAAGCCCCCACTTAGGTCTCTGCTCTGTTGACTAGCCCTGGGCCCTGCTGGGCTGGGTCGCCTCTGGTATCAACGTATATTCATCTAACACTGCCTTCTTCCTGAGATAACCCCACCCTGTGAAGAAGAGCAAACACCTCCATGAGTGTCACCTCCCCCTGTCTTCGCTCACTAAAGAGGTGTAAGGAACTGCAGAGCTGACCTGAGCTCCACTGGCTTGGAAGAAACCACCCTCTCCAGAAAAATCCAACCCTGTATTTCCTAACAGTCTCCTGGAAGGGAGAGTTGGTTTGACAACTCCATTTCTGTTTTATTATCACACTAAATGCTCTTTTAAAGAAATGTCTTATTTGAGATGACTTCTAAGAAGTTCATAAAGTCCCACAAAACCTAGAGGGTGATAACAAGAGTCAAGAGCTGAGAACCAACCAAATCAAATACCCAATACTCCAGAGTGAGGGAGAAACCTCTGACAGCCCCAAGGTCCCCATGTTCCTGTCTGTAGCTGGGTCTGCCCACTGGGAAGGACTGTTCACCCTTAAACAAATTCCAGACATCCGAGCCACTTTCCCTTGGTAGGCTGCAGCAGAGGACTCACCATTGGCAGGGACTAGTATAAGGCTCCTGGTTTTGTCATTTCATGTGTTAAGAAGCCATTTCTAGTTGCTTCTGATTCTTATGGACAGCCTCATTAAAAGGCACTCCTATACACTGTGACATCACTGTCACATCGGTGACATAATTCTAATTATCCCTGCAGTTCTCAACTCTCCAAAATCTTCTAGTAAGTCCTAAGAGATAGGGTCAGGAAGCTCTAATGATTTTCCTCCTCATATTACAAATATCCCACAGGGGGTTCATAATCCAATAAAATGAATGAATAACCAGACCTATACTCTTCTGTCTTACCCAAGGGAAGAGGCAACATGTACCTCTTTGCTTTTACCATGATAAGATCACTAGGGAGTCTATTTTGGGAGGTAAGAATGACCACTTTCTCCTTTGAAAGAGAGAGGAAATTAATCTGTCAATTTATGCCCTTTGATTCTTTTGTCTAGAACCAAAGAGCCCTCCAACCTCTCCAAAGCAAGTGGGGAACTCCTTGGTCTTTCGACAGTCTGCACCAGGGGCTGGCAAAGTGCTGCTTGAACATAGCCATGCCCATATGTTTACATATCATCTACAGCTGCTTTCTCACTACAAAGGCAGAGCTGAGTAGTTGGGACAGAGACCATATGGTCCAAGAAGCCGAAATTATTTACCTCTTGGTCCCTTTACAGGAAGTTTTCTGACCACTGGTGTACACAAATATCAAGGAAACTTCTTGCATGTAAAGAAAAATGAGGAATCCTTGGAGTTATAGACAACTTGAAAGACAAAGTTTGTCAATATCATTAAACTGCGTTCATAGTGGATCCTCCTGCTCCCAACACCCAGCTCTGATAGCGCAGTTTAGGTAAATAAATTTAGTCTCCAGCCCAATTACAAAGGAAAAACTTTGCCTTCCCTTGAGGAAAAACTAGCCAAACAATAATGACCATAAGACCTACTCTAGTCTCAAATTACATGAGCGATATAGAAGGCTAGGAAAGATAAAATAGAAACCTTGCTTAGAGTTAGGCTTTCACAACAGAGAAATACAGTAACTAAAAGCTAATGTTAATATGAGGGCAATCACAAAAGTGAGATACTGCAAGCTTAAATATTTTTCTAATTTACTTAAGTATACTCAGTATTTTACCTTATTTTTAATCAGCTTGGCTCTTTGGGCAAAATTAAGCGTTGATAGGGTTTCCCCAAAACACCTAGATCCAGGATGAACATTTGCAATTATGGCTGTTTTGGCATTACCTCCAAGGGAATCCTGTTTAATGATATGAATGGTACACATTTTCAGGGGAGAAACCACAAGATGTTTTTTTTTTTTTAATTTTTTAAAAATAATTAATTAATTAATTAATTAATTTTTGGCTGTGTTGGGTCTTCGTTTCTGTGCAAGGGCTTTCTCTAGTTGCGGAGACTGGGGGCCACTCTTCATCACGGTGCGCGGGCCTCTCACTATCGTGGCCTCTCTTGTTGTGGAGCACAAGCTCCAGATGCGCAGGCTCAGTAGTTGTGGCTCACGGGCCCAGTTGCTCCGCGGCATGTGGGATCTTTCCAGACCAGAGCTGGAACCCGTGTCCCCTGCACTGGCAGGCAGATTCTCAACCGCTGTGCCACCAGGGAAGCCCCACAAGATGTTTTTTAAGCAAACAAAATGTATACTATTAGCACCAAGGCTGAGAGATTATCCGACTGCCAACCATAGTGAGCATAACCAAAACAGGGGCCCAGGAACTCAATTATCTACTTTACCCGGAGTAAGAAGGTAAGTTTGGAGTCTCTGTAGCAAACGTGTCTCTGTTTTCCATTACCCACATCGACAAGTGCAGTAATCACCTGGCCCAGGCAGCTCAACGATCGGTTTATGTTACCTGCTTCCTAGGGCGTTGGGGAAAAAGAACAAAAAATTGAGGTGCACTGATGTCTTTTTAGTATTTTGAATTAAAATATACCTAGCAGGGTGGCAATTTTGAATGGAAAGGCAAGACAGGGACAATATTAAGTTAATAATAATTAACTTATTATTATTAATATTAATTAATAATTATTAATTAATATTAAGTTAAGGTAACTAACTTCTCAGCAAAAAGATGTCCTCAACTGTCCACTAACCTTTTCCTATTCGAGGCACACACTGAATTTTAGTACTATTCAAATACAAACACAAAAATCATGTGAAGGAAAAAAATATCAATGTCACCTCATAATTGTAATAGTTTTAAACTGACCTATAGGTAGGGATAAAATCTAGAAGAGAAGAGAGGAAAAAAAGTTGGAGTGCATTAATAGGCATATATTTCAATCGTTTTATGTTAAAATGTTTGCTACATTATAAGGGTATGGTAACTAATAACCCACTCCCATGTCCCACAAAGCCACCAATGAACATATTACAAGAGAACATTCAGTCTAATTCTGTAATGTAATGTATAATAAAACCTCTTTAAAAGAGTGGTTTCAGGAGAAAAGAAAAATGTTTGGGTTAAACATGTTACACTGGATTTTTACCGTAGGGAGCATATTTCGATAACTGGGTCTGCAGAAGTGGGAGAATAGAAAAAAAGAGAGGAGGAATAGAAATTATTAAGCAAGATGTGATGAGTTCGGAGTTGCCACTATCTGTTACCATTCAGAAAGGTGGTTTAGGGTCACCACCTAAGTTGAGAGCCCTGTCTGTGGAGCTGTTGAATCTCAGCGACTCTTAGCCATGTGCCTCTGGAAAATTTCCTCCAGTTTCTTCAAAATAGAAAGGATAATAGGATCACTTCCCAGAGTTGTTGGGACGGTTAAATAGCTAATATATATAAAGCATTTAGAATGGGCCCAGCATATGTCCTATTTTGAACTTATGCTATTTTTCTTTACTTCATGTCCCTATAGAAACACAAATGTGAGACAGACTGAAACTGCCTGAGAGCTCAAGCGGCTCAAATCCTCACTTTTAAGGCAAACAAGACCCTCTCCTCTACCATTTCTGACTCTTCTCTCTCCCATCCTTATATATCCTAAACTGTAGAATCCACACACATTTTATTTTTTTAAATTAATTTTTATTGGAGTATAGTTGTTTTATAATGTAAGAACCTTTTTTTTTTTTTTTGGGCCGCAGGGCATGTGGGATTTTAGTTCCCTGACCAAGGACTGAACTCGTGTCCCTTGCATTGGAAGCGTGGAATCCTAACCACTGGACCGCCAGGGAAGTCCCCACACACATTTTATTGACAGTGCACATTACAATACATATACATATACACATTAGCAATACATATTACCAAGAACTTCTGGTAATACCTTAGCCTAGAACGAGGTCCTTAACCCTTAACTCAGAACTACTTTCCCATGCTTCCCCCAAGCAGGCCATGTCACACCCTTCTTCCTCTGACCCCTGCTACCACTCATATTATCACCCCTTTTGGCATGAATTCAAATACTCTTGCTACTGACACTCATCATATCCCATGTATGTTTACTGTCCCTACCCCACAACAAAAATGTCTATACCTTTTGGATGAAAGCAATTTCTTAATCCTTTGTAGCCCTCAAAACACTTAGCTTGGTATTGACTTCTAGTAATAATTCACAGTCAAGAATTGAAGACCATAATTCCATTCTTACCTTCAATCTCATCCCTTCTGCATGGGTATCTTTTTGCCTTTCAGATCCTGCTAAATCCACCAGATTGAGAAGGGAGGTCCGTATGTTCACAGTTTCATGGCTTTTCTCCATCGACTCTATTGTAATTGTAAAGACTGCATGAGACCTAGAGGATTCTCTATTCATTGATGTCGATGCTACACGTCTGTTTCTCCACCCTCCAGACAACACCTAGGCAAAAGGAAAATACGTTATCACGACTTCCAAGTGGTCACAACAGCCACGAACATCAGTAGGAAATTTGCAAAGAGTGGTGAGAGACGATCTAATGAGGAATATACTCAAGTTATTTTCCTTTCCCTTTCCTTTTTTGATTCTTCTCCATGTCATGAAAGAAAACAAGCAGGAAATCAGAAGGCATAGGATCTAGAATGGGCTTTGCCATTTCTCTATTTGTATTAACTCAATGCAAATCGCAAAATCTCTCTGAACCCTCTTCTTTACCGAGACTATGAGAAAGTTAGATAAAAGAAATCTTAAAATTACCTTCAAGCCCAAAGTTTTATTAGCTCTTTTGGTCTACAAAGTATTTGTTTTCCCTCCCTATTCCCTGTGGCAAGCAGATACATGAAGGTTCAGACCGCAGACTCTAGAATAGGATGAACATGAGTTCAACTCTTGGCTCCACTATCTACCAGTTGTGTGGTCTGGGGGCCAGTTGACCTTTTCAAGGCTCAGTCCCATATTTGTAAAATGGGAATATGGGTACCTACCTCACAGGGCAGAACATCTCAAACTGTAATATGAATGCTAATCAGCTAGGATCTGGTTAAAATTCAGATTCTGACTCAGCAGACGTGAGGTAGAGAATGAGATCCTGCATTTCTAACAACCTCCTATGTGACACCCATAGTCTGAGAACTACATTCTTGAGTGGCATGGTCATAATATGTATTGGATAAAATGAAGAAATTAGTAGCTTACCTCAAAAAGTAGATAAAAAAATTAAATGAAATAACGTATACAAAAGAAGTTAGCACAGGGCTTAGCACATACACTCAATAAATGGAGCTGTTATAACCCTCTCTATGAACCAGCCATAGCATAAAAATGAAATGGTTTATATCTTTATTTTTTTGGTTAGTAGTTCATGCTTCCTTTTCATAACACTAAATACTGTATATTAAATATTAGATAATGATACATTCATACAGCTGTAAAGAGAAAGAGAGCGAGATCCTCAAACATGGGACAAATTTCAAAATACTATTAGCTTAAAAAAGCAAGTGCAGGGCTTCCCTGGTGGTGCCGTGGTTAAGAATCCGCCTGCCAACGACGGGGACACAGGTTCGAACCCTGGTCCAGGAAGATCCCACATGCCGCGGAGCAACTAAGCATGTGCGCCACAACTACTGAGCCTGTGCTCTAGAGCCCACGAGCCACAACTACTGAGCCCATGTGCCACAACTACTGAAGCTCGCGTGCCTAGAGCCCGTGCTCCGCAACAAGAGAAGCCACTGCAATGAGGAGGCTTCGCACCTCAACAAAGAGTAGCCCCCGCTCGCCGCAACCAGAGAAAGCCCACGCACAGCAACGAAGACCCAACACAGCCAAAAATAAATAAATAAATTTATAAATTTATAAAAATAAAAATAAATAAAAATTTTAAAAAGCAAGTGCAAAAGTAGCACAATATGCTATCATTTGTACAACATAAGGTGAAAAAGCAAATACAAGTCTGCTTATTTAAATACTTGTGCAAAGGCCAAATACAAACAAAAATCAAAAACAAAACTATTTGGTGAATACTCATGGATTGGAAGACTCAATATTGTTAAGATATTAATTCTCCCCAAATTGATCGACAGATTCAACCCAATCCCACTCAAAAATCCCAGCAGTCTTTTCTGTAGAAACTAACAAACTAAATCTGAGTATATGAAAATGCAAAGGACTAAAGAATAACCAAACTAATTGTTAAGAAATTAGAGAACTTACTCTACCTGATCTCAAGACGTACCTCTCAGCAATAACAATACAGATCTAACTCATTTTATTGTGCTTTGCAGATATTATGTTTTTTACAAATTGAAGGTTTGTGGCAACCCTGTGTCAAGCAAGGCTGACTCTCTTGTTAGGGGCTAATGTAGCTGGTGACTAAGTTGAAGCCAATGCTCTTTTACCATTCTAAAATTCCTAGGGCCTTAAGAATTATGCTAAATCTACTCTGCCTATGCTCTATAACTGGAACAACAAAGCCTGGATGACAGCACATCTGTTACAACATGGTTTACTGAATATTTTAAGGTCACTGTTGAGACCTATTGCTCAGAAAAAAAATTCCTTTGAAAATAGTATTGCTCATTGACAATACACCTGGTCACCCAAGAGCTCTGGGGGAGATGTACAACAAGGTTAATGTTGTTTTCATGGCTGCTAATACAACATCCATTCGGCAGCCCTTGGATCAAGGAGTCATTTTGACTTTCAAATCTTATTATCGAAGAAATATACTTCATAAGACTAAAGCTGCCATGGATAGTGATTCCTCTCATGGATCTGGGGAAGGTCAACTGAAAACTTCCTAGAAAGGAATCACCACTCTAGATGCCATAAAGAACATTCACGACTCGTGGCAAGAGGTCAAAATATCAACATTAACAGGACTTTGGAAGAAGCTGACTCCAACCCTCATGGGTGATTTTGAGGGGTCCAAGAATTCAGTGGAGGAAATAACACAGATGTGGTAGGAATAGCAAGAGAAGTAGAATTAGAAGTGGAGCCTGAAGGTGTGACTGAACTGCTGCAATCTCCTGATAAAACAGATGAGAGGTTGCTTCTTATGGATGAGCAAAGAGAGTGGTTTCTTGAAATGGAATCTACTCCTGGCGAAGATGCTGTGAAGATTGTTAAAAAGACAACAGAGGATTTAGAATATTATATAAATGTGGTTGATAAAGCAGGGCAAGGTTTGAGAGGACTGACTCCAATTTTGAAAGAAGTTCCACGATGGGTAAAATGGTACCAAACAGCTGCAGAGAAATCATTCATGACAGTAAGAGTCCCCTGATGCAGCAAGCTTCATTGTTGTCTTATTTTAAGAAATTGCAACATCCACTCCAACCTTCAGCAACCACCATCCCTATCAGTCAGCAGCCATCACCACTGAGGAAAGACCTTCCAGCAGCAAAAAGATTATGATTCACTGAAGGCTCAGAGGATGGTTAGCATTTTTTAACAATAAAATATTTTTAAATTAAGGTATATACATTGTTTTTTTAGACATAATGCTATTGCACACTTAATAAACTACAGAACAGCACTTTTATATGCACTGAGAAACCACAACATTCATGTGACTCACTTTACTGCAATATTTGCTTTATTGTGGTGGTGGGGGACCATACCTATGATATCCTCAGGTTTGCCTAATATCGAGCAACAATATCAATATCAAGACAGTTGTGTATTGGTAACTGATTCGACACATAGATCAATGAAACAGAATACAGTCAGATATAAACCCATACATGTACGGTCAACTGATTTTCTTTAAAGGTGCAAAGGCAACCGAATGAGAAAATTTTTTTAAACAAATGGTGCTTCATACGGGATCAAAACCAAAAAGGCAACCCAAGAGTGAACTCTCATGTCAACTATGGGCTTTGGGTGATTACGATATGTTAATGTAAGTTCATCAATTGTACCACTTTAGTGGGGAATGTTTAAAGTGGGGAAGGCTACCCATTTGGGGGAGCACAGGATATATGAGAAATCACTGTACATTCCCCTCACTTTTGCTGTGAACCTAAAATTGCTCATCTTAAAAAGAAGCAAGAGGGACTTCCCTGGTGGTCCAGTGGCAAAGACTCCACGCTCCCAATGCAGGGCGCCCAGGTTCGATCCCTGGTTGGGGAACTAGATCCCACATGCTGCAACTAAGGGTTCACATGCCACAACTAAAGATCCTGCATGCTGCAACTAAGACCCGATGCAGCCAAATAAATAAATAAATATTTTTAAAAAAGAAAGGAAGAAAGGGGAAAGAGCATTGAATAAAACAGAACAAAAAACACTAAGAAAGATGGTAGAAAACAGTCCAACAATATCAACAATCATACTTATGTAAAGTTAGGTAAGAGGCTGTCAAAAAAAATTTTTTTTTAAAGCAAGATATAACTACATGGTTTTTCTTGTAGAAAAACTTAAAACATTAAAACACAGAGGACTGATGGGAAAACATATACTGGGCAAATAACTAATCAAAAGAATGCTGAATGGTATGTCAATATCAGACAAAATAAATTTTTAAGGCAAAATATGTTAACAGAAAACTGTGTTAATAATAGAAAACTAGGGGCTTCCCTGGTGGCGCAGTGGATAAGAATCCTCCTGCCAATGCAGGGGACATGGGTTCAAGCCCTGGTCCGGGAAGATCCCACATGCCACAGAACAACTAAGCCCATGTGCTACAACTACTGAGCCTGCGCTCTAGAGCCCCCATGCCAAACTACTGAGCCTATGTGCCTTGAGCCCATGCTCCACAACAAGCAAAGCCACTGCAATGAGATGCCTGCGCACCGCAACGAAGAGTAGCCCCCGCTCTCCACAACTAGAGAAAGCCTGCACAAACCAATGAAGACCCAACGCAGCCAAAAATAAAAATTAAAAAAAAAAAAATAGAAAACTGTGTTAATATAAATACAAAACTACGAATTCAAATCAAAGGAAGATATATTAATTCTACTACTTGCATATGCCCCTAATAAAAGTCTATCTCTATATGTATACATATATATTTTCATATATAGATAAAAATCAAGACAAAACCAACACTTTAGTTGGAGATTAATATATGTTAAGTATTGATAGATTATACAGACAAAAAAATATTACTAAAAATATAAAACCCTATATCCAAGGATATACGTTCTTCTCAAGCACACACTTATAAAAGTTGGCCATTGTATTAATCCATAAATAATTTCTCAATAAATCTGAAAGACTAGGAATCACAAAAGACCACATTCTCTGATCCCAATGCAATTAACAATCAACATGAAAAATAAATTTAAATTTCCCATAAATTGGGGAATTTAAAATCACATTTCTAAGTAAATCATGGGTCAAAAAAGAAATTATAATGGAATAATACTTAGATCTATATGACAGTTAAGATATTAAAACTTTTGTAAACTTTAAGTAATATTAAGTAAATTTATAGCATTAAATACAAAAGAAAGGCCAAAACAAGCTAAGCATCGAGCTTAAGAAGTCAGAAGGACAGTAGGATAAACCCAAAGAAAATAAAAATAAAACATTAAAGAGTAAGGCCATATAAACCATCACAACTATTCAAAAAGAGAACAAAATTGTAGTTACAGCAAAGATTTTTAAAATGAGAATACTAGGAACAACTTTATGCCAATATATTTGAAAACTTAGAGGAAACTGAAATTTTTCCAGGAATACGCAACCTATCAAGACTTCTGACCCAAAATGCCTGCATAGGTCTATTAAAGAATTTTTATTTGTTGTTAAAAATCTTCTTACTAAATAAATAAATAAATAAACAAATAATCAATCTAACTAAACACAAGGCCCAGATGATTTGGGGGATGAGTGCTACATGCTTTTTAAGAACAGGTCATTCTAATCACACATATTTCCAGAAAACACATAAAGGTGGTAATAAAGCAAGACAAGGAAAGTAGGAAAAAGGAGAATTACAAGTTTATCTCAATCTTAAGCCCTGATGAAAAATGATAAACAAAATACTGACAAAGCTAATCCAATATTTTATCATGTTAACATGTTAAATGAGAAAAACCACATGATCATCTCAGTAGAGGTAGAAAGAGCATCTGACAAAATTTAACACACATCCTTGATTTTATAAGATAGTTAACAGGGTGGCTGATTATAAAAGCATTCTATTAAAAAACCTGCATTTCTATACATAACAGACAACATGTAATTTTAAAAAGAAGTTATCCCTCACTAGAGCAATAAAAAATATAAGGTATATTGGAATAAAGGTAACAAAAAAAGTTAAGACTTTTATGGTAAAAATTATTGTAATGTAAGACATTAAACTCCCAATTAAATGAAGAGACATACCATGTTCATGTATGAATTCTATTGTAAAGATGTCAATCCCTCCAAACTGGTCTCTAACTGCAATGCAATTCCAATCAAAATCTCAACATTATTTTTTAAATATGCATATATACATACACCGGATCACAAGTAAAACCTATCTTTTACAATGAGAGTCACAGTTTAAGAAGTTTGAATAAGATTTGCTGAAGACTGAAGAATAAATTAATGAACCCTGATATATGTATATTTATTTATTTACAAATATTCACATAATGGATTACACAGCAGTGAAAAAAAGGCAACATAAATGAATTTCATACATTGTGTTGACTTCAAAAAAGTTAGAGAAGGCAAAATACATACCTCTTTTTAAAACTCAAAAACAGGCAATACTAACATTTTAAGAAATACATACATACGTGATTTAAAAGTAGAAGAAAATGATAATGACATTCAGCACAGTGCTTATGTTCAGGGAGGAACCAGGGATATGAGATAGAAAGAAGCACACAGGTAGAATGATAATATTGGTGATATTTAAGTCTCAATTGTCTAATGGGGTCCTGCAAGTTCATTTTAACATTATGCTTAGTAAGTTATATGCATGTGGCAATATTGTGTATGTATCAAATATTACATACAAAAAATTGTTTAAAATCAACTGGCCAGGTTAGAATCCATAAAATGTGAATAGAGGAAGAAAAAGAAAATGTGAACAGACCAATCACAAGCAATGAAATTGAAACTGTGATTAAAAATCTTCCAACAAACAAAAGTCCAGGACCAGATAGATGGCTTCACAAGTGAATTCTATCAAACATTTAGAGAAGAGCTAACACCCATCCTTCTCAAACTCTTCCAAAAAATTGCAGAGGAAGGAACACTCCCAAACTCATTCTATGAGGCCACCAGCACCCTTATACCAAAACCAGACAAAGATACTACAAAGAAAGAAAATTACAGACCAATATCACTGATGAATATAGATGCAAAAATCCTCAACAAAATACTAGCAAACAGAATCCAACAACACATTAAAAGGATCACACACCATAATCAAGTGGGATTTATCCCAGGGATGCAAGGATTCTTCAATATACACAAATCAATCAATGTGATACACCATATTAACAGAAGAATAAAAACCATATGATCATCTCAATAGATGCAGAAAAAGCTTTTGACAAAATTCAACACCCATTTATGATAAAAACCCTCCAGAAAGTAGGCATAGAGGGAACTTACCTCAACATAATAAAGGCCATATATGACAAACCCATAGCAAACATCATTCTCAATGGTGAAAAACTGAAAGCATTTCCCCTAAGATCAGGAACAAGACAAGGATGTCCACTCTCGCCACTATTATTCAACATAGTTTTGGAAGTCCTAGCCACGGCAATCAGAGAAGAAAAAGAAATAAAAGGAATACAAATTGGAAAAGAAGTAAAACTGTCACTGCTTGCAGATGACGTGATACTATACATAGAGAATCCTAAAGATGCCACCAGAAAACTACTAGAGCTAATCAATGAATTTGGTAAAGTTGCAGGATACAAAATTAATGCACAGAAATCTCTTGCATTCCTATACACTAATGATGAAAAATCTGAAAGAGAAATTAAGGAAACACTCCCATTTACCATTGTAACAAAAAGAATAAAATACCTAGGAATAAACCTACCTAGGGAGACAAAATACCTGTATGCAGAAAACTATAAGACACTGATGAAAGAAATTAAAGATGATATAAACAGATGGAGAGATATACCATGTTTTTGGATTGGAAGAATCAATACCGTGAAAATGACTATACTACCCAAAGCAATCTACAGATTCAATGAAATCCCTACCAAATTACCAATGGTATTTTTTACAGAACTAGAACAAAAAATCTTAAAATTTGTATGGAGACACAAAAGACCCCGAATAGCCAAAGCAGTCTTGAGGGAAAAAAACGGAGCTGGAGGAATCAGACTCCCTGACTTCAGACTATACTACAAAGCTACAGTAATCAAGACAATATGGTACTGGCACAAAAACAGAAACATAGATCAATGGAACAAGATAGAAAGCCCAGAGATTAACCCACGCACCTATGGTCAACTAATCTATGGCAAAGGAGGCAAGGATATACAATGGAGAAAAGACTGTCTCTTCAATAAGTGGTGCTGGGAAAACTGGACAGCTACATGTAAAAGAATGAAATTAGAACACTCCCTAACACCATACATAAAAATAAACTCAAAATGGATTAGAGACCTAAATGTAAGACTGGACACTATAAAACTCTTAGAGGAAAATACAGGAAGAACACTCTTTGACATAAATCACAGCAAGATCTTTTTTGATCCACCTCTTAGAGTAATGGAAATAAAAACAAAAATAAACAAATGGGACCTAATGAAACTTAAAAGCTTTTGCAAAGCAAAGGAAACTACAAGTAAGACGAAAAGACAACCCTCAGAATGGGAGAAAATATTTGCAAACGAATCAATGGACAAAGGATTAATCTCCAAAATATATAAACAGCTCATGCAGCTCAATATTAAAAAAACAAACAACTCAATCCAAAAATGGGCAGAAGACCTAAATAGACATTTCTCCAAAGAAGACATACAGATGGCCAAGAAGTACATGAAAACTTGCTCAACATCACTAATTATTAGAGAAATGCAAATCAAAACTACAATGAGGTATCACCTCACACCAGATAGAATGGGCATCATCAGAAAATCTACAAACAGCAAATGCTGGAGAGGGTGTGGAGAAAAGGGAACCCTCTTGCACTGTTGGTGGGAATGTAAATTGATACAGCCACTATGGAGAACAGTATGGAGGTTCCTTAAAAAACTAAAAATAGAATTACCATATGAGCCAGCAATCCCACTACTGGGCATATACCCAGAGAAAACCATAATTCAAAAAGACACATGCACCCCAATGTTCATTGCAGCACTATTTACCAGGACATGGAAGCAACCTAAATGCCCATCGACAGACAAACAGATCAAAAAGATGTGAAACATGTATACAATGGAATATTACTCAGCCATAAAAAGGAATGAAATTGGGTCATTTGTAGAGACGTGGATCGATCTAGAGACTGTCATACAGAGTGAAGTAAGTCAGAAAGAGAAAAACAAATAGCGTATATTAATGCATATATGTGGAACCTAGAAAAATGGTACAGATGAACCAGTTTGCAGGGCAGAAATAGAGACACAAATGTAGAGAACAAATGTATGGACATCAAGGTGGGGGAAGTGGCGGGGTGCATTTGTGTGTGTGGTGGTGGGATGAATTGGGAGATTGGGATTGACATATATACACTAATATGTATAAAATGGATAACTAATAAGAACCTGTTGTATAAAAAAATAAATTCAAAAAAATTCAAAAATTCAAAAAAAAAATGTGAATAGAATATTTTGCAAATTCCTGTCAAAAGGTTTGTTTGTCCTGAGCTGAATGGCCAAAAGAGGTTGCCTTTTGACACCTAACAAGTAATAAACAAGGGTAGAAAATAGAGAGACCAGCCAGCTGGTTTGAAGGGCAGAGATCCCAGGAGCTCTTCAAAAGGGCAGCTCCGGGCTTCCTTGGTGGTGCAGTGGTTAAGAATGTGCCTGCCAATGCAGGGGACACAAGTTCGAGTCCTGGTCCGGGAAGATCCCACATGCCACGGAGCAGCTAAGCCCATGCGCCACAGCTACTGAGCCTGCATGCCACAACTATTGAGCCTGCGTGCCACAACTACTGAGCCAGCGTGCCACAACTACTGAAGCCCGCGCGCCTAGAGCCCGTACTCCGCAACAAGAGAAGCCACCACAATGAGAAGCCCGCACACCGCAACAAAGAGTAGCCCCACTCGCCACAGCTAGAGAAACCCAGCGCACAGCAACGAAAACCCAACACAGCCAAAATTAAATAAATAAATAAATGTATTAAATAAATAAATAATAATAAAATAAAACTGTAGCTCTATATCCTTTAAAAAAAAACCCAAAAAACAAAAGGGCAGCTCCCAGGAGGAACAACTAAAGGGATATGGTCACTAACAAACTGTCCTCCAGTGACATATAAGGTTGTTTTTAAGAGTCTATGACTGGAATGAACAACACCAAAATAACACAAAATCAAGGGGTCAAACTTCTATTTTAACGAAGGGGAAATTTATAAAAGTGTCATATCCTTCTTTCATTTCTTCTCATGAACATTCTGGTTATGGTTTTACAAAACATTTTTAGTAACTCAACTCTTTCTTTTTTCTTTTTCTTTTTTTTTTTTAAATTAATTAATTAATTAATTTATGGCTGTGTTGGGTCTTCGTTTCTGTGAGAGGGCTTTCTCTAGTTGTGGCAAGCGGGGGCCAATCTTCATCACGGTGCGCGGGCCTCTCACTATCGCGGCCTCTCTTGTTGCGGAGCACAGGCTCCAGACGCGCAGGCTCAGTAATTGTGGCTCATGGGCCCAGCTGCTCCGCGGCATGTGGGATCCTCCCAGACCAGGGCTCAAACCCGTGTCCCCTGCATTGGCAGGCAGACTCTCAACCACTGCGCCACCAGGGAAGCCCAACTCTTTCTTTTTTTTGAGATCAAGGTGCTTGTCACAGCATGCTATGTTGCCTACGAATCAAATTGCTCAAGGCAGGGTACCTGATAGGCTTCAGCAGCTGAGGTCACCACCTGCTCCACAGCACCAACAACGAAGACTCCCTTCTTAATATGCTCCCTTAAGTACAGTCCAGCTGATGCAGAGTCCAGGAGGTCATAGATCTGCTCGTTGTAGATTTCAATAAAGGAACACTTACAAAGAAAACTCTTTCCAGCTCCAGCCTGTAAAAGAGAAGCCTGGTTTAGCTATATTCTTTTCATGAGTTCATCCCTACCTTTCATGAGCATTCATCTTTCACTCACTTCACAACATATAAATTTCCTACAACATTATCCTTTACACAATACAGGACACTTAAAAGTCAGTTTTAAAATGTAGATTACTAGTTTCAGCGCATCAGTACATTTTAAAGCAGCATCGAACTGTGGTCCCAGGAGCCCTAAAGTTTCCAACAGTGCCTCAGAACAAAGACAGGGAGGTGGGACTTGAGCATTCCAAATAGGCAATTCCATTTTTCGTTTAATTGAGGTATAATTGATATACAGCATTATACTAGTTTCAGGCGTACAACATAATGATTTGATATTTGTATATATTGCAAAATGATCACAATAAGTCTAGTTAACATCCATTGCCATACATAGTTACATAATTTTTTTCCCTTGTGATGAAAATAGCAATTCCATTTTCACCTGTCTTACATATAAATCAAGTGTTATATTCCTCAAACGACTGAAAATAATGTATTTTAAAAGTCTCTCTTTAAAAAAATAAACAAATAAAAGTTTTCTTTAAAAAGCCTCGCTATAGGATTTTTAACCACAGAAGTGCACGTCACTGAACTTACTTCGCTGGCACATGATATGTGTGTCTAACTGCAATGGTCAGGCACAGTTTCTGCAAAGGAGTAAGTGGTAAACCAATGCTATGTATCAGACTCCTTGGCACATAGGTAATAGAACATAAAACACTGATGGCTCTTAAGCCTGGAATTCCCTAAGCTAAAGACGCACAGCCCACAGAATGACCCAATCTGGGAGCCAATGGGAGACGCAAGGCCACGTCGCTAGGACGATGGAGCCACACCACGTGTGAAGCAAGGAGAGCGTGGTCAGGTGGTAGCAGGTGCTGCACAGGAAGCCGAGATGGGCCCAGTACTAGTGGCTGTCATGAAGATGTAGGGAGAGCTGCAGTCACCTGTGAGCCTAGGCGCAGGTAGGTGACAGAGCTTAATGAATTTGTTTTCCTCAGTTAAGATTTTCTTTATGCTTTCTCTCTTGTAAAATCTGAGAGCCTAAGAAGCACTACATTCTTCTTTCTTTCAATGTGGGCTCATGGATGATGCATGTATTATAGACTAAAAACTCTTAGAAAATAAAAAAACTCAGAATCCTTCATTTTATCTTAAGAGCTGAAAGATTTTTTTTTATGCCTCTAGCCTAGCCACACTGTAGACTACCCATGATGCCCCTCCATGCGTCATGAGCTGATTATTAGTAGTTAGCTACTCAGAACCAGGTATTTCATAGAATCGCTTTACTTTTACAGTAAGTTTTACCTTCTCTTTTTCACGTTCAATTAAGGAAAACAAATATTCAAAACTTCGTGGAATTACTCCTCTCAGGTTATGAGAAAAATTATCAGATTCAGATGGTCCTAAAGAAAAATGTAAAAAAATATATATATAGCTGTTCATTTTTATTCTGTTAACAGGAGTCTTTCAAAACAGCAACACTGAAAGGCAATTCATATAGAAAAGACAAATTGTATAATCAGTTTCTTTCAGGCCCCCAAACAAGATAAATCGTGGTCTGTAAGAGATGGCATAATAGAACCTGCCTATCAATAGGACTGAAGGGAAGGGCCCACAATAGCCACTAAGCAATTTTAAAAAGTAGTTGTTGTTTGATAAATTAAAATATCCATTTCAGTCCCAAGCTTGAAATTTTTCCTTCTGCAGGTACGAAAATTAGCAGAAATAACAAATAATTGTACTTTACTGTTGCATAAGACATTCTGTCTCCTAGGCTGATCTTTATACACTGGCTGTGTGGCTACAGCCTAATTACTTAATCTCTTGGAGTTTTCAACTATAAAATGGAAATAATAATGGTAATAACTATCTCACAGGGTATAAAAATTAGCATTAGCTAGTATTTTCTTTTTTTTTTTTTTTTTTAAAGATTTATTTTTTATTGATTAATTGATTGATTGATTGCTATGTTGGGTCTTCGTTTCTGTGCTAGGGCTTTCTCCAGTTGTGGCAAGCGGGGGCCACTCTTCATCACGGTGCGCGGGCCTCTCACTATCGCGGCCTCCCCCGTCGCGGAGCACAGGCTCCAGACACGCAGGCTCAGTAATTGTGGCTCACGGGCCCAGCCGCTCCGCGGCATGTGGGATCCTCCCAGACCAGGGCTCGAACCCGTGTCCCCTGCATTAGCAGGCAGACTCTCAACCTCTGCGCCACCAGGGAAGCCCCTAGTATTTTCTTAATTGGGCAATAAAAGCCAAGCTGGTAAGAAAGATACTATAGGAATTCTTCACAAGATTTCTGTACAGACAGAAAACTGAAGAGCAATCCAATCTCTATTTTGTTAACATTGGGGAAAAGGGGAGATGTGAGTGGATATGTAAACAGCAGGATTTTTTGGATACTAATTCAAGCTATAGCTATATCTGCCAGAAAAAAAACTATAAAGCTAGAAAAGATCCAAAAGTTACTATATGTATTAGTTAAACATGCCTTAGAGGGACTTCCCTGGTGGTGTAGTGGTTAAAAATCCACCTGCCATGCAGGGGACACGAGCTCAAGCCCTGGTCTGGGAAGATCCCACATGCCAAGAAGCAACTAAGCCCGTGCACCACAACTACTGAGCCCCCGTGCCACAACTACTGAAGCCCATGCGCATAGAGCCCGTGCTCCACAACAAGAGAAGCCACCGAAATGAGAAGCCGGTGCACTGCAATGAAGAGTCGCCCCCTGCTCGCCGCAACTAGAGAAAGCCCACGCACAGCAATGAAGACCCAACACAGCCAAAAATCAATCAATCAATAAGTAAATTTAAAAAAAAAAAGTAAATTTACTTAAAAATATATATATATATGCCTTAGAGACCAAAGGAACTAACAAAATGCTGGTGTATGCAAGAAAGTTACAGAAAATAAATTTAAAAATACTATCGTCATCTCGGTGTGCTATACCTAAAATATTTTAAATGGCCCTTGTAAACTGTACCTTAAAAAAAAAAGAAAAAAAAAATATAAAACAGGGCAGAGAAATGCAAGTAAATGAACACAGAGGACAGATAATATTAGAATATGTGTGGATAATTTTATAACATTTTCCTGCTAAATACTATATAAAGATACTCAAAATATTCATTATACTTACCTTATCATCTCTTGCCTAGTCTCCTGCCTTGGCTCCCAATCTTGCTTCGGCTCTAGCCCCTCCTATAGTCTCTATTCCATTCAGCTGCCTGAGTAGTCCTTTTAATTATACATCAGATCATGTAATTCTTCTTTAAAAGAACAAACAAAAAAAACCTTCCCATGACTTCACATACCCTCATGAAAAATTCCAAAATCCATGACGTGGCCTCAGGCTACAATTTCAACTTGCCCCTTACCCTGTAAAATTCCACTCTAGCCCCATGTGTCTTCTTGCTGTTTCTTGAATGCTCTTGACCATGCTCCCAACTCAGGGCCTGTGCATTTGCAGGGATGGTCCCTCTGCCTGGAAGATTCTTCTCCCAGAGTCTTATGGTTTCTTCTCATTTCACTCAGTAATTCTCTTCAAATGTCACGCTGAGAGGCCTCTCTGACCCACCTAACTAAAACAGCACCCCCTGCTCTTTTCCATCCTCTTATTTTTCTTCATAGCACTTACTACCTCTGGCATAATTACTAGACATTTATTTGCTTTTACTTGTACATCCCCCCCTGAGAATATAAGCTCCATGAGAGCCTGGACATTGCCTTGTATTTGAATAGACCACCAGAGCCTTGAAGAGTGCCTGGCATATTTTAAGTACTCACTTATATGTTGTTATAACCTCATAGAAGGGAAAACCTTTCTTACTAAAACTCACAATTCAGAAACCATTAAAAAACAAAACAAAACAAAACAAAAAAACCTGAAATTCAACCACATAAAAATAAAAACCTTTGGCATCAGAAAAAATTAAATAAGCCAAAAGAAAAAACCTACAGAAAAATCTGTAATCTATATCATAGACAAAGAGCTAATCTATTTTATGAAGAATCCCCACAAATGAGTAAGAAAAAGACAAGATAATTTTTAAATAAGAAAAAAGCTTGAGGGACTTCCCTGGTGTTGCAGTGGTTAAGAATCCACCTGCCAGTGCAGGGGACATGGGTTCAAGCCCTGGTCTGGGAGGATCCCATATGCCGTGGGGTAACTAAGCCCATGCGCCACAACTACTGAGCCTGTGCTCTAGAGCCCGTGTGCCACAACTACTGAGCCCACATGCCACAGCTACTGAAGTCCGTGCACCTAGAGGCCGTGCTCCGCAGCAAGAAAAGCCACAGCAATGAGAGGCCCGCGCACCACAACGAAGAGCAGCCTCCGCTCACTACAACTAGAGAAAGCCTGCACACAGCAAAGAAGACCCAATGTAGCCAAATATAAATAAATAAATAAATAAATGTACTTTTAACAAAGAGAAAAAAGCTTGAATGGGCATTTTACAGAGAGGCTATTCAAATGTCCAATAAGCGTATAAAAGGTGCTTAGTAGTCAATGGACATCAAACAAGTGCAAATAAAAACACAATGAGATAGTACTATACATACTCCAGAACAACTAAAATTTTTAAAACAGACAATACCAAATGTGGACATGGATGTGGAGCACTGGGAAATTCCACGTCTACGTGTCTCCATCATGACTTTTTTTTACTAAAGCTGAACATACATATACTATAACCCAGCAAGTCCACGCCCAGAAGTTTAAAGTTCAATAGATATGAACTATAAAAGACACACACAAGAAAAAAATGTCCATAACAGTACTATTCATGTGCTCTAAAACTCTCTAGAAACAGCAGAATAGAAAATGTGGAATTCCTTTAAGATGGCAGTGTGGGAAGACACAGAGTTAGCATCTCCCCACAACTAGGGCGCCTGCTGGCTGCTGGTGGGGGACTCTGACCCCAAAGAGACGCAAGGAACCACAGAGTGAACCAGTAGGACGTAGGGGGACCAAGGAGGAAGGAGAAGTGGAGGCCAGACAGGATCAGCTCCCCTGAGGCTGGGGAGATCAGGAGAGGCAGGGGAGATCAGGAGAGGCAGGGGAGATCAGGAGAGGCAGGTGGGAGGGACTCTCTGGGAAGAGTGGGAGAGGAGCGGAGGGCAATTGCCTGGCACACTGGTGTTGGGGAGGCTGCTGAGCTCCCAAGCCAGTTCCCCCCCACCAAAGCCCCATCCAGGCCGCATGGGTCCTGGGGGCACAGGAGGGAGGCCGGGGAGATCAGGAGTGGCAGGTGGGAGGGGCCGTCGAGGAGGAGCAGAGGGTGTTTTCCCCGCCCACTCAGGCCCAGGGAGCCTACTGAGCTCCCAGACCAGTTCCCGGCCCTCCAAGGCCCATCCTCCCATTGGTCCTGGGGGTATAGGAGGGAGGACAGGGAGATCAGGATTGGCAGGTGGGAGGGGCCCTCCCAGACCCCAGACCGGAGGAGCAGGAGACACGAGGAAGGCGTTTGCCCTACCCACTGAAGCCCAGGAAGCCTGCTGGGCTCCCAGGTGACGTCCCCCACCCTCTGAGACCAGGGGTGGGGGGCACACCTGGGCCCCTTCTGTTCCTTGAGCCTAAGCCCCACCCCCCCACAGCCTCCAGGGCCTTTTCTAGCCCTGTGGGTGCTGAGCATTGGCCCCATCCACCGCCCAAACCTCACACTTGCTTAGGCCCCGCTCTCCACAGCCAAGGCCTTCCCCCCCTTTTTTTTTTCTTCTCCCTCCTCCTCTTTTTTACTATTGTGGTACTGACATACCTTCCGGTTGTTGATTCATCTATATTTTTATTTTTACATTCTTTCTAATATATCTATTAGTTTCCTAGTCTAATTTTATTTTTTACTTTGTTATTGTTCTCTTTTTTTTACCACCCCACGTGGCTTGCGGGATCTTGATTTGCGAGCACAGGGCTGGGCAGAAGCTCCTGCGGTGGGAGCTCCGAATCTGAACCACTGGACTAACAGAGAACCTCAGACCCCAGGGAATATTCATCGGAGTGAGGTCTCACAGAGCTCCTCTCTCAGCACCAAGACCCAGCTCTACCCAAGAGCCTACAAACTCCAGTGTTGGAAAACCTCAGGCCAAACAACCAGTAAAGCAGGAACACAATCCCACTCATTAAAAAAAAAAGAGACAGCAAAAAAATATGTCACAGATGAAGGAGCAAGGTAAAAAAAACCTACAAGACCAAATAAATGAAGAGGAAATAGGCAATCTACCTGAGAAAGAATTCAGAGTAATGATAGTAAAGATGATCCAGAATCTCAGATATAGAAATGGAAGCATGGATTGAGAAAATAAAAGAAATGTTTAACAAAGATCTAGAAGAACTAAAGAACAAACAAACAGAGATGAACAACACAATAACTGAAAAGAAAAATACACTAGAAGGAATCAATAACAGAATAACTGAGGCAAAAGAAGGAATAAGTGAGCTAGAAGACAAAATGGTGGAAATAACTGCCGAGGAGCAGAATAAAGAAAAAAGAATGAAAAGAACTGAAGACAATCTCAGAGACCTCTGGGATAACATTAAATGCACCAACATTCGAATTATAGAGGTCCCAGAAAAAGAAGAGAAAAAGAAAGGGTCTGAGAAAATATTTGAAGAGATTATAATGGAAAACTTCCCTAACATGGGAAAGGAAATAGTCACCCAAGTCCAGGAAGCACAGAGAGTCCCATACAGGATAAACCCTAGGAAAAACACAGCAAAACACATATTAATCAAACTAACAAAAATTAAGTTCAAAGAAAAAATATTAAAAGCAGCAAGGGAAAAACAAAAAATAACATGCAAAGGAATCCCCATAAGGTTATCAGCTGATTTTTCAGCAGAAACTCTGCAGGCCAGAAGGGAGTGGCAGGATATACTTAAAGTGATGAAAGAGAAAAACCTACAACCAAGATTACTCTACCCAGCAAGGATCTCATTCAGATTCGTGGAGAAGTCAAAAGTTTTTCAGACAAACAAAAACTAAGAGAATTCAGCACCACCAAACCAGCTTTACAACAAATGCTATAGAAACTTCTCTAAATGGGAAACACAAGAGAAGAAAAAGATCCACAAAAACAAACCCAACTAACACACCATTGTAAAGCAATTATACTCCAATAAAGATGTTAAAAACAAACAAACCCAAAACAATTAAGAAAATGGTAATAGGAACAAACCTATCAATAATAACCTTGAATGTAAATGGATTAAATGCCCCAACCAAAAGACACAGACTGGCTGAATGGATACAAAAACAAGACCCATCTATATGCTGCCTACAAGAGACCCACTTCAGACCTAGGGACACATACAGACTGAAAGTGAAGGGATGGAAAAAGATATTCCATGCAAATGGAAATCAAAAGAAAGCTGGAATAGCAATACTCGTATCAGATCAAACAGAGTTTAAAATACTGTTACAAGAGATAAGGAGGGACACTACATAATGATCAAAGGATCAATCCAAGAAGAAGATATAACAATTAAAAATGTTTATGCACCCAGCAGAGGAGCACCTCAATACATAAGGCAAATGCTAACAACCACGAAAGGAGAAACTGACAGTAAAACAATAATAGTAGGAGACTTTAACACCTCACTTACACCAATGGACAGATCATCCAAACAGAAAATAAATAAGGAAACACAAGCTTTAAATGACACAATAGACTTGATAGATCTAATTGATATTTATAGAACATTCCACCCAAAAGTGGCAGAATACACTTTCTTCTCAGGTGTACATGGAACATTCTCCAGGATAGATCACATCTTGGGTTACCAATCAAGCCTCGAAAAATTTAAGAAAACTGAAATCATATCAAGCATCTTTTCTGACCACAACGCTCTGAGACTGGAAATCAATTATAGGAAAAAAAGTGTAAAAAGCACTGGAGGCTAAACAGTGTGCTACTAAATAACCAAGAGATCACTGAAGAAATCAAAGAAGAAATTTAAAAATACATAGAAACAAATGACAATGAAAACACGATGACCCAAAACCTATGGGATGCAGCAAAAGCAGTTCTAAGAGGGATGTTCATAGCAATTCAATCTCACCTCAAGAAACAAGAAAAATCTCAAATAAACAATTAACCCTACACTTAAAACAACGAGAGAAAGAAGAACAAAGAAAACCCAAAGTCAGTAGAAGGAAAGAAATCATAAAGATCAGAGCAGAAATAAGAAATAAATGAAATAGAAACGAAGAAAACAATAGCAAAGATCAATAAAACTAAAAGCTGGTTCTTTGAGAAGATAAACAAAATTGAAAATATAAGCAGACCTAGCACAAGTAATGAAATTGAAACCAGAATTTAAAATCTTCCAACAAACAAAAGTCCAGGACCAGATGGCTTCACAAGCAAATTCTATCAAACATTTAGAGAAGAGCTAACATCAATCCTTCTCAAACTCTTCCAAAAATTGCAGAGGGAGAAACACTCCCAAATTCCTTTTACAAAGCCACCATCACCCTGATACCAAAACCAGAAAAAAGATATCACAAAAAAAGAAAATTATAGACCAATATCACTGATGAACATAGATGCAAAAATCCTCAACAAAATACTAGCAAACAGAATCCAACAGCACATTAAAAGGATCATACACCATGATCAAGTGGGATTTATCCCAGGGATGCAAGGATTCTTCAATATACGCAAATCAATCAATGTGATACACCATATTAACAAACTGAAGAATAAAAACCATATGATCATCTCAATAGATGCAGAAAAAGCTTTCGACAAAATTCAGCAACCATTTATGATAAAAATTCTCCAGAAAATGGGCATAGAGGGAACCCACCTCATCATAATAAAGGCCATACATGACAAACCCACAGCAAGCCTCATGCTCAGTGGTGAAAAACTGGAAGCATGTGCACTAAGATCAGGAACAAGACAAGGATGTCCACTCTCACCACTATTATTCAACATAGTTTTGGAAGTCCTAGCCACAGCAATGAGAGAAGAAAAAGAAATAAAAGGAATAAAAATTGGAAAAGAAGAAGTAAAACTGTCACTGTTTGCAGATGACATGATACTATACATAGAAAATCCTAAAGATGCCACCAGAAAACTACTAGAACTAGTCAATGAATTTGGTAAGGTTCTAAGATACAAAATTAATGCACAGAAATCTCTGGCATTCCTATACACCAACAACGAAAAATCAGAAAGAGAAATTAAGGAAACACTCCCATTTACCACTGCAACAAAAAGAATAAAATACCTAGGAATAAACCTGCTTAAGGAGGCGAAAGACTTGTACTCAGAAAACTATAAAACACTGATGAAAGAAATCAAAGATGACATAAACAGATGGAGAAATATACCATGTTCTTGGATTGGAAGAATCAATATTGTGAAAATGACTATACTACTGAAAGCAATCTACAGATTCAATGCAATTCCTATCAAATTACCAATGGCATTTTTCACAGAATTAGAACAAAAAAATCTTACAATTCGTATGGAAACACAAAAGACACCTAATAGCCAAAGCAATCTTGAGAAAGAAAAACGGAGCTGGAGGAATCAGGCTCCCCGACTTCAAACTATACCACAAAGCTACAGTAATCAAGACAGTATGGTACTGGCACAAAAACAGAAAATATAGATCAATGGTACAGGATAGAATGCCCAGAGATAAACCCACACACATATGGGCACCTAATTTACGACAAAGGAGACAAGAATATACAATGGAGAAAAGATGGCCTCTTCAATAAGTGATGCTGGGAAAACTGGACAGCTACATGTAAAAGAATGAAATTAGAACACTACCTAACATCATATACAAAAATAAATTCCAAATGGATTAAAGACTTAAATGTAAGACCAGACACTATAAAACTTTTAGAGGAAAAACACACTTTGACATAAACCACAGCAAGATCTTTTTTGACCCACCTCCTAGACTAACAGAAATAAAAACAAAAATAAACAAATGGGACTTAATTAAACTTAAAAGCTTTTGCACAGCAAAGGAAACCATAAACAAGACAAAAAGACAACCCTCAGAATGAGAGAAAATATTTGCAAATGAAACAACAGACAAAAGATTAATCTCCAAAATATACAAACAGCTCATGGAACTCAATATGAAAAAAACAAACAATCCAGTTAAAAAATGGGCGGAAGACCTAAGTAGACATTTCACCAAGGAAGACATACAGATGGTCAAGAGGCACATGAAAAGATGCTCAATATCACTAATTATTAGAAAAATACAAATCAAAACTACAATGAGGTATTACTTCATGCCGGTCAGAATGGCCATTATCAAAAAAGCTGGAAACAATAATTGCTGGAAAGGGTGTGGTGAAAAGGGAACCCTCCTGCACTGTTGGTGGGAATGTAAATTGATACAACTATGGAAAACAGTACGGAGGTTCCTCAAAAAACTAAAAATAGAATTACCATATTATCCAACAATCCTACTACTGGGCATATACCCTGAGAAAACCATAATTCAAAAAGAGATATGCACCACAATGTTCACTGCAGCACTATTTACAATAGCCAGGACATGGAATCAACCTAAATGTCCATCGACGGATGAATGGTTAAAGAAGATGTGGCACATATATACAGTGGAATATTACTCAGCCATAAAAACAAGCGAAATTGAGTTATTTGTAGTGAGGTGAATGGATCTAGAGTCTGTCACACAGAGTGAGGTAAGTCAGAAAGAGAAAAACAAATACCATGTGCTAATGAATATATATGGAATCTAAAAAAAAAAAAATATATGGTACTGATGAACCTAGTTGCAGGGCAGGAATAAAGAGGTAGACATAGAGAATGGACTTGATGACATGAGGTGGGAGGGTGAAGTTGGGCGAAGTGAGAGTAGCATCGACATATATACACTACCGAATGTAAAATAGTTGGCTGGTGGGAAGCAGCGGCATAGCACAGGGAGATCGGCTCGGTGCTTTGTGATGACCTAGAGGGATGGGATAGGGAGGACGGGAGGGAGGTTCAAGGGGGAGGAGATATGGGGACATGTGTATGCATATGGCTGATTCACTTTGCCGTGCAACAGAAACTAACACAGTATTGTGAAGCAATTATCTCCAATAAAGATCTATTAAAAAAATAATAGAAAATGTGGTATATTCATACAATAATCTATTATACAGCAATGGAAATAAACTACTACTACATGCCATAACATTAGTGAATCTGACAAACCTCAGGCTGAGAGAAAGAAGCCATACATAAAAGAGTAAATACAGTAAAATTTCATTTGTAGAAGTGCAAAAACAAGCAAAACTAGTGATGACAGAAGTCAGAGTAATACATATGTCAGGGGACAGCAGTGGGAGTAGTTACTGACTAGGAATCTTGGTCTGGGTAGTGGTTATACAGGTACATAATATATAAAAATTCATTAAACCCACTTCAAAAATTGTTCATTGAGCACATACTCTGTGCTAAGCATTGAGCTGGGAACATAGCTAAAAACACAGACTTTGCTATAATGGCAGTCGCAATCTGACAGAAGCTTGGGAAATAACCCTAATTTTATGAGGTCAACATCATATACCAGAAAGTATTCCTTTCCAAAAAATATACTAAGTTCTGTCATCACAAAAAGAGTAGACTAAGCCAGTAAATGTTAATCTCTAATTTACTTACCCATCATAGTAAATGTTTTCCCTGAACCAGTCTGTCCACTGTAAAAAAGAATGTTTCATATATTATTTTCACACATGAAATTTAGAAGACTACCCTATTTTAATATGGTCTACTAGTATATAAATTTTCCCCACAAAGCACTAATTGTCTTTTTAAAAATTATATCAGGTAAAAAGTGAATGATACATTTTCTTTCTCTCCTATTCTACCACTAAGACTTAACCACTCTTAACTGTCTAATAAATGCTTCTGGATTATACAGACACGGCCATCAGAGTTTTCATTTAATTTTTATTTACAGAATTGGAATGATGCTATTCACACTTCTCTGCAACCTGTTTTTTTCCCTTAATTTTTATCTCACACATCTTTCTATGCTGGTAAATAGAGATCTGCCTCTTTATTTTTAATGGCTACATAGTATTCCATGAATGTATCATAATTTATTTTATCAGAACCAACTAGACTTTTTTTTCCCCAATTTTTGCTCTTCTAAATAATGCAGCAATTCTCTTTCTAAATTCTGCCTTTAAAAGATACTAAGATGTCTTCATTTAAAAACAAAGCAATTAAAAACATCCTTATACTATAGGCTTGATTTTGTGTGTGTGTGTGTGTATAGTGTCATATCTCCTCAGGTACACCAGAAACAGGAGAAACAAAAAACTAAAACAATTAAAATTTAGGGACTTCCTTGGGGGTCCAGTGGGTAAGACTCCATGCTCCCAATGCAGGGGGCCCAGGTTTGATCCCTGGTCAGGGAACTAGATCCTGCATGCATGCCACAACTAAGAGTCCACATGCCGCAACTAAAGATCCCACGTGCCGCAACTAAGACCTGGTGCAGCCAAAAGAAATATAAATAAATATTAAAAAAATAAAAATTTATGTTGAAGATAGATGTAATTTAGGATGTTAAATGTGTTTACATTGGATTCATGGCAGAAATATAAAATTTTGAGTTTACTTTTTGGTTCAATGCCCCAAGAGCTAGAAAACAGTATCATCTAGTTGTTTACCTCTTTCTTTCAGAAGTAGGGGGAAAAAAGTTCTTCAGTTAACTCAGAATAAGAAATGGATATTGTTGAGCGTCCTACTTGAAAGTGAAGGGGACACTATTAACAATAACTCTAGAATTGAGACTGTCTACGGTAAACCGGAAAGTATGCTCACCCAACCAATAAATCAATGTTCACTTCTCTCCGTATGTTTTTCATTTCTGCCCTCAAGTACCAAAAGCAATTTTCAAATTAAATATTATAATTAGTATGCCTAAGGATCTTCAAAGAAAACAGTTCTGAAGATATATAATCTCTGGTAATTGTGGCTCTTATTTCAAATTGATTTTTGAACTTTACCGCTCAAAATATTCTGTGAAAAAAAAAATCTTTTTTTTTCTTGAGAAGACATGAGAAAATGGTTATCTGCTTCACTGGTCAAGAGAGAATATTTAGTTCTGCTGAACACAACTGAAAAGTAAGCATGAAAGGCAAAGGCAAATTTTCAAGGAAGAATTTGTGCACAAGATGAATCCAAGCTTTAAGCTTCTTATTTTTTATTTTCTTGTATTTTGAGCCAATTACAGATGAACCAAGGGCACACACACAAAAAAAGCATCAGCTGCTCAAAATTAATTACATAATTCACTACATCTTATTAAAAACCTCTGGTTCTAAATAAAATTAGGAAGTCTACTGCTAGAAGAAAAGGAAAAAATAATTGTACTACAAATTATATTCCTATTTATGAAATAAATCTGAAATGATTCACCTTGTAAAAAAAACTGACCTTGTAGAACTGCCAAGGTTGTCAGCTTACATTCCAACATTAAACCTAGAGCAGTATTTTAAGGTTGCCAGCATTTAGAAATTCAGAATCATCATGCACTTTTTTTTTTTTTTTTGGCTGTGCTGTGAGCCTTGCAGGATCTCAGTTCCCCGACCAGGGATTGAACCCAGGCCCACGGCAGTGAAAGCACCAAGTCCTAAGCACTGGATCACCAGGGAATTCCCATCATCATGCACTTTCAATATACATATGGAAGACAGATTGACAGTTTCTTATACTATATGACCCAGCAATGTATTCCTATGTATTTACTCAAGTGATTTGAAAACTTATGTTCACACAAAACCCAATATTTGGATGTTTGTAGCAACTTTATTCATAATTGCCAAAAACTGGAAGCAACCAAGATATCCTTTAACAGGGGAGTGAATAAAAAAACTGTGGTAAATCCACACAGTAAAATACTACTCGGCAAAAAAAAAAAAAAAAAAAAAAGGAAAGAAAGAAAAAGCAAAAGCTACTGATGCATGCAACAACATAGCAAATCCTAAATGAAAAAAGCCAGAACCAAAAGGTTACATATTGTATGATTCCAATCATATGACACTCTGGGAAAGGCAAAGCTATAGGAATGGAAAATTTATTAGTGTATCCAGAGGTTGCGGGGTGGTGGGGGGGCGGGGAAGGAGTGGCTGACTATTAATGGGACAAACAGTAGGAACTTTCAAGGTGGAGGAACTGTTCTCTTCAATAGGGGTGCTAAATGCTTGGGTCTCTGCATTTGTCAAAACACTATGCAACTGTACATCACAAAGGGTGAACTTTAAAGTATGCAAACTAAATAAACAAACAAAACACATCAACTAGGATGTCAGAGACCCCAGGATGGAATGTATCTAATTGAATTACAAGTTCATGACATACTGCACTGAAAGGTGTAGGTGGAAAAGGGGCTGGCCTAAGTAAGTTTACAAAATGAGGTTTTGACTAGAAATTGTAGGACTTAAGGAAAAAAAAAAAGGATCTGTACATAAACACTGCACGCAGTAAATCTGTTCTTCACAGGGATACAGGCTAACAATTCTGAAACTGCTTTACATGTGTACTGGGGATGAACAAATAAATAAACGGATGGTAGCAGTGGGAGCCCGGGTTTCTCACTGTCAGCAAGGGAAGTTACAGATAAACAAGAAAGGAAGGCTAGAATGAACCCATGTGGATTCTAAACCCTTGGATTAGAGTCAGAGACATCAGTATGAACTCAAGTTTACCTTACTGTATATAGAAATGGATAGAAACAGAAACAATTATAGATATGTCTGTATACATGACTTAGTATACATACATATATTACCTAGCTCTGTCTGCTGAAAAGGCCTAGAAGCAATGACACTCCAGTAGCAACAAACACACCGAGTGCCCTTAGTTTCTAAACACCATTCTCCAATAAAAGGAACCAGGGCTCCTTGCCAAAATGGCTGATTCTAGGTCTCAGACAGGGAAAATATAAGATGAGCCAGGAGCATACTGTAGCATCATAAAGGAAGTGCTCAAAAAACAAAAGGATGTGACATGTCAAAGGGACACACAAACCAACCTCAAAAAGCTCCCAATGGCCAAGCTAGAACAATGTAAGCAACAAGATAAACACAATGTAGTATTAGATTATAACCCAAAGTATGAAATAAATATATGTAAGTCCATGCCATATAAATGAATGAATTAATTAATGGGGGCAAAAAGACCAATCTTCCTTACAGAAGAATCCCAGATAACATGTAGATCCTCTCCTCTCCAGGAGGTAGAGTTTAATCCCGTCCACCTTGCTTACGCAGGTGGGGCCAATCAGATCACATGAGTCCTTAAAATTAAAGAACATGCCCAGCTCAGTCAGAGAGCAACATGACTAAGGAAGAGCCAGAGTTGCATGTCATTGGCTTGGAAGATGGAGAAAGGGGGCTGTAAGCCAAGTAATGTAGATGGCCTCTAGAAGTGGGAAAACAGATTCTCCTCTAGAGCTTTCAGAAAGGAACACAGCCCTGCTGACACCTTTATTTTAGCTTAGAGACTGGCGTCAAACTCCTGACTTACAGAACTGTAAGACAAATTTGTGTCGTTTCAAGCCACTAAGTATGTGGTCATTTGTTACAGAAGCCATAGGAAACAAATAGAAGCACTTACTATTGTACCCTTGTATAAGGAAACTGTGAACAACTTACTATGCAAAGATGGTACCATTATAGCCACTCATGCAAGACTCCACAATGCCTTTGGCCACAGTTGAGAACACAGATTCCTACAAATGTTAAGCACCAAATATGTTAACATTTCACAAAAATGAAAACATTTTTCCTAAACTACATTCTAAAATATAATAAAATTTGTGTGCAAATTTTCATTTGCAATAACATGAAAATTATATCTATTATAGGAAAGAGGCTAAAATAGCTAAGATGATAAAACTGTAAACTAATTATATCCATTAATCTCCTATGCAATTATAGATTTAAACCTCACATCTAGAGTTCATATAGAATTTAGCATACTGCACGCAATATTATACTGGTATTAGCATAAAATACATAGCCCTATATGTTCTTCAGTACTTTTCCCACAAGCTTATACTAAATAATCAATATCTGATTTTTATTTTCATTTTTATATATAAATAGATGCAGCCTTATCAACAATGCAAGAATTCGTAGATCTGCATTGTCTAGTATAGTAGCCATGAGACACATATGGCTACAGAGCACCTGAAATGTGGCTAGTCCAACTTGAGATGCGTTGTTAAGTATAAAACATACACCAGTTTTGGAAGACTGAACATGAAAAAAAAAGAATGGAAAAATATCTCATTAATAACTTGCTTTATGTTCCTTACATGTTGAAATGGTATTTTAGGTATACTGGGTTAAATGAGATACAGAATTAAAACTAATTTTACTTGTTTCTTTTTTACTTTTTAAAAATGTGGCGGGCTTCCCTGGTGGCACAGTGGTTGAGAATCTGCCTGCTAATGCAGGAGACGCGGGTTTGAGCCCCGGTCTGGGAGGATCCCACATGCCGCGGAGCAGCTAGGCCCGTGAGCCACAACTACTGAGCCTGCACATCTGGAGCCTGTGCTCCGCAATAAGAGAGGCCACGACAGTGAAAGGCCTGCGCACCACGATTAAGAGTGGCCCCCACTTGCCACAACTAGAGAAAGCCCTCGCACAGAAATGAAGACCCAACACAGCCATAAATAAATAAATTAAAAAAAAAAAAAAGTGGCTACTAGGGAAATCCCTAGTGATCCAGTGGTTAGGACTCTGCACTCTCACTGCTGAGGGCCCGGGGTCAATCCCTGGTTAGGGAACTAAGATCCTGCAAGCTGTATGGCGTGACCAAAAATGTGGCTACTAGAAAATTTTAAATTATATATATGGCTCACTTTCTATTTCCATTGTCCAGCCATGCCCTAGATGAAAAAAGATCTAAAGATCTACATGTCTCACCAAAAACATCCATGTGTATGAGGGAATAATCAAGATGTGTGATGTCCAATGCAGTAGCCATTAGCCATATGTGGCTATTACTTAAATTAATTAAAATTAAATAAAAATTAAAAGTCAGGTCCTCAGATGCACTAGTCATATTTCAAGTGCTCAACAGCCACATGTGGCTAGGGCATCTGAGAAATTAATAATCTGAAAAGGTGAATTTGAAATTTTAATTAATCTTAATTAATTTAAACTTAAATAGCCATGTGTATCTAGAGGCTAATGTAATGGACAGCACATTTACAGAACATTTCCATCACTGCAGAAAGTTCTATTGAATAGTGCTGACTAGATTTTAACTAAATTGTCCTTAATTAGAAAAAGTTATTGACACCATAGCAATCTTTTTTTTTTTTGGCCACGCCTTGTGGCATGTGGAAATCTTAGTTCCCCAACCAGGGATCGAACCCGTGCCCCCTGCATTGGAAGCGCGGAGTCTTAACCACTGGACCGCCAGGGGAGTCCCAACACCATAGTAATCTTAAATCAATCACTCTCTGCTATGGATTGAATGTCTCCCCAAAATTCATATGTTGAAACACTAATCCCCAACGTGACGGTATTTGGAGATGGGGCCTTTGGGAGGTAATTAGTCGTGAGAGTGGAGCCCTCAGGATAGCAGTACAGGCACACCTCGGAGATATTGTGGGTTCGTTTCCAGATGAGCTCAATAAAGTGAATATAGCAATAAAGCAAGTCACATGAATTTTTTGGTTTCTCAGTGCATATAAAAGTTATATTTGTACTATACTGTAGTCTATTAAGTGTGCAATAGCATTATTTCTAAGAAAACAATGTACATGTCTTAATTTAAAAATACTTTATTGCTAAAAAATGCCAAAACAATTACAATAGTAACATCAAAGATTACTGATCACAGATCACCATAATATAATAATAACAAAAAAGAACAAAATATTTCAAGAAATATTGACCAAAATGTGACAGAGACATGAAGTGAGCAGTGCTGTTGGAAAAATGATGGTAATGGAGTTGTTCAATGCAGAGCTGCCACAAACCTTCAATTGTAAATAAACACAGTATCTGCAAAGTGCAATAAAGTGAGGTATGCCTGTAGTGCCCTTATAAGAAGAGACACAGAGAATTCTCTCTCTCCACCATGTGAGGACACAGTGGAAGGCAGCTGTCTACAAGCCAGGAAGTGAGTCCTCACCAGACACTGGATTTCTTGCACTTGATCTTGGATTCCCAACCTCCAGAACTGTGAGAAATAAATGTTTGTTGTTTAAACCACCCAGTCTATGATATTTGTGTAATGGCAGCCAGAACTAAGACACTCTTCTTAAACTAGGCAGTTCAACTTTACTTATCAATCATCCAGTGGCTCTGAAAAGTACACCTTCACCAACCTCCATCACAGGTTGGAGAGGGAAAATAAAGCAGGCTTGTCATTCTAGTACAAAGTCTGATGAAGGAAGAAAAATATTTAATAATATTAAATTTAAAATATTTATGGAATGTTTGAGCTTCCTTATCTGAGATCTGTCAAACTAAAGAGACCAGAAGTGAAATCCTCCCAAATAACAGAATCTTATATGTTCCAAATGAAAAGTTGAGTTCCCAAAATCATCATTACCTGAGTGGTGTCCATTTCTGCCACATGATCAAATATGAAGGTTTTGGGCTCAGGGTTGGAGTGCAGCCGGACAGTCGTAGAGGACAGCACAGATAGGCATAAGTTTTGCTCTCCATCAGCTGATCCAGAACCCTCTGTAGGTGGGCGAATTCGCACAAAAACTTTGATAGCATCGCCTTCATTACTAAAGACAAAAAAATATAGCAGCTAAGTTTACTGGAGACAAAGGATGTAAGCCTCATATTGCCTCTAGTGTTTCTATTCTGAGTTTCCCCAACAAAGTCCAAGATCTACCCATTTACGTTTACCTTTTTTCAAGAGTCTCACATAACCCACACCCTTTACTGATTTGCTTCACATCAGCCAACTTCAAAAGCCTTTACTTGAAATCAACTGAAAGGCAGCTCTAAGCTCTGCTTGTCTCTGACTTCCCTTTAATAGCAATAATAAAATAAGTCATCCCAAGGGAGAATTATGTTACTGATTCCATCTTTTAGCCTGGAAGGTGAGGGGACAGGGGCTGGGGAGGAGATGTGATTTTTCCATATTTCCAGGTAGCCGAGGACAAAGCTTAATGCTGAAACAAGGAACCCTTACTTACTATGCTAAATGGTTGTTTTAGGAATACTACATCCCTAATTCTTTTGGTCTCATCAACAAGATTTTTTCCTTACCTTGGTTGATTAGACTGACAATTTGTCACACTGCGTAACTCAGCTAGAAAAAAAGATAAGAAGTCATTAAAGGTTTTTAAAAGTACAACATGAAAACCCCATTCTTCTAGCCTTTTCTTCAGTTGCTGACACTCCTCAGGCTCCCGGCTCCCTGGCCTGGGCGTGACAGGGGACAAGCCTAGATCTTCCTCTCCCTTCTAACTGTAAGCAGATAGGTTAGGGGGTCCCCGGAGAAAGAGAACCAGGAATGGCTTTCTTGACATAAGAGAACCCATTTTGGTCTAAGCCATTTTGTGGTCTAAGCCTGGCACAATGCTTGCCCTCAAACAGGTCTCAGTAATTAATGACCTTAAGGGAGGAAATGCAGAAACAAGGAGGAGCAGTCGAGAAAACCACGGTGCAGCCTTGGGGCAGCGTCCAGGTTCCTCAAGGGATATACATAATAATATACCTTTGAGTTCTGCAGGAACTAGGGCCCATAGTCAGGTGGAGGATGGAATTACGATGGTGACCCTCCAGACTTCAATCGACTAAGGCTTGGACTCTGTCGACCTTTGCCCCAACTCTATGCTAAATTTCCTCAGTTCAATCAAGTCCCTTCATGAATATGTATGTACGCTTAGCTTAAAACTTCCCCAATTTTGCTGTTCAGGGAGAGACTGCTTTGGGAAAGATCCTGGTATTCTCCTCTTGCTGTAAGTAATAAATCTTAGAGGATGGGGAGACCAGTACCCAGAGTTGCTACAACATATTATCTAAGATGTCAAGTTTCTAACAAAAAAATTACAAGGAATTCAAAGAAACAAGAAAGTATGACCCATAAACCTGAAAAAAAGCAGGCATCAGAAACTGCCTGTGAGAGTGCCTACATGCTGGGTTTGTCATGAAAAGACTTCAAAGTAGCCATTATAAACATGTACAGAACTAAAGGAAATCAAAATTAAGAATTAAAGGAAGGTATGAGGACAATGTCCACATCAAATAGAGAATATCAATAAAGAAAAATTATAAAAAAAGAAACAAATGGAAACTCTGGAGTTGAAAAGTGTATCAAGTGAAATAAAAATTCGCTTGAATGGCTCAAAGTAGATTTGAACTGGCAGAAAAAAGAACAAGCAAGCTCTAAGATAGATCAATAGAGATTATAAAAGTCAAAGAACAGAGAGAAAAAAGGATGAAGAAAAGTGAAGTGAGCATCAGAGAAATGTGGGGCGTCATTAAGCATACCAACATACATAAATGGGGAGTATCAGGAGAAAGAACAGAAGAGAAAGAAAGAGAAAGAACAGAAAAAATTCAAAGAAATAATGGCCAAAAACTTCCCAAATTCATTACAAAGCAATCTACACATCCAGGAAGTTCAACAAATTCCAAAAAGGATAAACACAAACAGATCCACAGATACATCATAGTAAAAATGCTGAGAGTCATTACTTATGAGAGAACCCCAATCAGATTAACAGCTGACTCTCAGCAGAAACAACAGAGGCCAGAGGAATTAGAGAGAGAGTTTGTTGCTAGAAGGCCCACCTTAAAAGAAATAGTAAAGGAAGTTCTTCAGCCTGAAAGTAGTGACCACAGACAGTAAAATTCAAATCTACATGAAAAAAATCAAAGAGCACCAGGTAACAGTGATCATGTAATTATAAGAAACAATAGAAATGCCTATTTCCTCCTCCCCTTACTTGACTTAAAAAACAATTGTATAAAATAATATGTATATAATGTATTGTTGGGCCTACAACATATAGAAACATATATATATTTGCCAATAATAGCACAAAGAGGGTGGGTAGGAACAAAGCTGTAATAGCCTAAGGAAATGACTAAAGATGGTAAAGTAATGTATTGTTGGGTTTTTAACAATAGATGTAACTTGTTTAACAACAATACCAAAGAAGGGGGTGAAAGGGAAGAAAGCTACATAGCCCCTGCTCGCTGCAACTAGAGAAAGCCAGCGCACAGCAACGAAGACCCAACGCAGCCAAAAATAAAAGCTGACACTGCTAAGATGTATATGTTAAACCCTAGAGCAATCATTAAAGAAAAAAACTTCAAAAAAAGAAAGCAGGGAGTTCCCTGGTGGTCCAGTGGTTAGGACTCCACACTTCCACTGCTGGGAGCATGAGTTTGATCGCTGGTCGGGGAACTAAGATCCTGCATGTGGCGTGGCCCCCCTCCAAAAAAAAAAGGCAGTAACAAAATGGAAATAGAGTCACAGATGTAGAAAACAAATTATTTATGGTTACCAGCGCGTAACAGGTAGGGAGGGATAAATTGGGAGATTAGGATTGACATATATACACTACTATATATAAAATAAATAACTAATAAGGACTTACTATATAGCACAGGGAACTCTACTCAATACTCTGTAATGGCCTACATGGGAAAAGAATTTTAAAAAGAGTGGATATATGTATTATATATATGTATGACTGATTCACTTTGCTGTACACCTGAAACTAACACAACATTGTAAATCAACTATAATCCAATAAAATTTTTTTAAAAAAAGCAGTAAAGGGGGAACAGAGAAACATAAAAGACATGTGACACATAGAAAATGAAAAGTAAAATGCCAGATGTGAATACAACCAAATCAATAACAACATGTGAATGGATTAAACAACCCAATCAAAAGGCAGAGACTGTCAGACTAAGATGAAAAACCATGCTCCAACTACATACTATCTAAAGGAAACACACTTTAGATTCAAAGATATAAACATATAGAAAGTAAAAGGATGAAAAAAGATTATCTCATGCAAACAGCAATCACAAGAAAACAGGAGTGGCTATACAGGTTTCAGACAGACTTTAAAACAAAGTTACTAGAGATAAAGAAGAACATTTTTTATAATGATAAAAGGGTCAAACTACCAGGAAGATAACACAGATATAAACATACACTCAGGGACTTCTCTGGTGGTGCAGTGTTAAGAATCCACCTGCCAACGCAGGGGACACGGGTTCGAGCCCTGGTCCAGGAAGATCCCACATGCTGCAGAGTAACTAAGCCCGTGCGCCACAACTACTGAGCCTGCACTCTAGAGCCCGCGAGCCACAACTACTGAAGCCCACGCACCTAGAGCCCATTGTCCACAACAAGAGAAGCCACTGCAATGAGAAGCCTGCACACCGCAATGAAGAGTAGGCCCCGCTCGCCGCAACTAGAGGAAGCCCGCATGCAGCAACGAAGACCCAACACAGCCAAAAATAAAATTACTTAAAAAAAAGTAACAAACATATATTCACCTAGTAACAAAGCACCAAAATACATGACAAGAAATGAAGGGAGAAATAGACAATTCAACAATAAGAGCTACCATATGACCCTGCAATCCCACTCCTGGGCACATATCCAGAAAAAAACATGGTCCGAAAGGATACATGCACCCCAGTGTTCATTGCAGTACTGTTTACAATAGCAAAGACATGGAAGCAACTAGATGGATAAAGAAGATGTGGTACATATATACAATGGAATATTAGCCATTAAAAAGAATGAAATAATGCCATTTGCAGCAACATGGATGGACCTAGAGATTGTCATACTGAGTGAAGTTAAGTTAGACAGAGAAGGAGAATGATATCACTTATACGCAGAATCTAAAAAGAAATGATACAAATGAACTCATTTACAAAACAGAAACAGACTCACAAACTTAGAGAACGAATTTATGGTTACCAGGAGGGAAGGGTGGGGCAAAGGGATAGGGAGTTTGGGATTGACATGTACACACTACTATATTTAAAATGGATAACCAACAAGGACCTACTGTATAGCACAGGGAACTCTGTTCAATGTTATGTGGCAGCCTGGATGGGAGGGGAGTTTGGGGGAGAATGGATACATGTATATATGGCTGAGTCGCTTTGCCCTGCACCTGAAACTATCACAACATTGTTAATTGGCTATACTCCAATATAAAATTAAAAGTTAAAACAACAAAAAAGAAGAATTTAGAGCGGGCAGATGACACAATCAGAAAATAAAATAAAATAAATAAAATATATATATATGTAACTGAATCACTTTGCTGTACACCTGAAACATCGTAAGTCAACTATACTTCAATAAAAACAAACAAACAAACAAACCTTAGATGGTTACTCTGCAGTCCAGATAGCTATGGATCACCTAACCAAATATGATTAAGTTCAGAAAGGGACTCTTAAACTCAGTCAATTTCATGAGGGTTATTTCACATTCTCATTTCTCTGATTTCAGTCAGCAACCCATGGTGCCAGTGTTGTCACAAGAAATAACCTTCATGAGCACAAAAGTAAGAGCTGCAGGGAGCACTGCATGGGCTCTCTCCTTCCCTGTGTTCCCACTTCATGTTCTCGGTCTCTAGACTGCTGGGAATGCACTTACCTGGGATGTCATCAACCTCAACTTTGCTAACAAACTTAAAGGAGCAGGAGAGTTCCCCATGGAAATCACCACCATCATAAAGGGGAGCTGTGAATACCCTTGCTCCCATCACTTTTTAAAAAAATTAATTAATTAATTTTTGGCTGTGTTGGGTCTTCGTTCCGGTGTGCGGGCTTCTCATTGCGGTGGCTTCTCTTGCTGTGGAGCATGGGCTCTAGGCGTGCGGGCTTCAGTAGTTGTGGCACATGGGCTCAGTAGTTGTGGTTCGCGGGCTCCAGAGAGCAGGCTCAGTAGTTGTGGAGCACAGGTTTAGTTGCTCTGCAGCATGTGGGATCTTTCCGGACCAGGGGTCGAACCCGTGTCCCCTGCACTGGCAGGCGGATTCTTAACCACTGCGCCACCAGGGAAGCCCTCCTATCACTTCCTGATGTGTACAGACAGGACAGAGTCCTTTAACACAGTCACATACATATGTCACCTTCCATTAAATAAACAGATGCTCTAATATCACAAACACCAATTCTCTTGCTTGAGTCCAGATTTACTGAACACTGTGATTGTGCAGAAAAAGCGATCAACATTTTGCTCCAATAACGTACCAATTTGTGTGCTAATGTTCCCTGAATACTGAAAATGGGGGAGGAAAAGGAACATTTTAGATGGAAAAAGAGAGCATAATGAGGTGTTAAATGGTATGATGGACCTAAAAGGTAAGTAAAACAACAAACATATCAGAAAAGAATTGCAATTGACAGCTAAAAGCATTAACGTTATTGAAAGGTTCAAACACCAAAAATTCACCATTTCTTCAATCTTCTAACATAGGCATCGCCTCGTTACCATTCATACCATTCACAAAGATCCATCTAATCAGCTCAAAATCAGCTTTAAAAAACCAAGACTCCTTAAAGGGTTAGGCAATGTAAGAGGCAGGTATACAGGAACAGCAAAGGACCAAGAAATTAGTAAAATTGAACGGTTTATCAAAAGCAAAAATGACAGGCTCCCTTCCATGAGAGAAAGGAAGAAATTGAAGGGGTCTCCTTGAGAAGAAAAAAGGGACTGTGAGAATATAAAGACACTACTGAATTCTGTGCTTTAAAAGTCCCTTACCTAAGGAGAGTCCACAGCGGACCCTCCAAAAGAGAAAGACATGCTTGGAACAAGAATAAGTTCTTCCCTTCAGGAAAGTCAGTATTGTGGAAATACACAGAAGGTAGTGAGAGCTGGGGCTGACCCTCAGGCGAAGATACCTAGAGAGGCAGCCCGGGTCCGGACTCGGGAAGAGGCCAGCGACGAAACCGCAGGACCGAGACAGGAGGGAAGAACCAGCAGGTCGCTTAGGCGCCAAGCGCCTGGATGAGGGCTCGGTTCCGGTTCTCTGCTCAGCCCCAGAGCTTAAAATTGCGCCAGGCTCGTAGCGTGGGCCCAACACATAGACGGAAGGGAAGAGAGCTGTTCCACTAGTGTATTATCCTGGAGAGACAGAGGGAGATTCCAAACATCCCCCGCCGCTCAGTCCGCTCCTGCCCTTCCCGCCCAGCAGGAAAGCTCGTATTTGGGGGCGGAGACGGGGTTCTGGTTCACGAAGCCTGGGCTTCTCACTTACTTTTGCAACCGGACGGCATGGTGCCCTCACCCCTCGATCCCGAGACCGACGGAGCGACTGCCCTCACTTCCAGCCCAGCCGCTCGCGGAGATTCCGCCCACTCAAGATGGCCGCGAATTTAAATTTGGCGCTCAGGTCGGACGTTGACGCCAGCATGGAGGCTGCCATGTTGCCAGGCCTTGAGTCAGGGGCGGGGCCGACGCGACGTCACGAGTAGGCGCCTTCGCCTCTGTACAGTCTGCAGGCGGCTGGGGGGATCCTGTTTTTCCCTATCGCGGCTATGAGCAAGCGGAACCAGGTGTCGTACGTGCGGCCAGCCGAGCCGGCGTTCCTGGCCCGCTTCAAGGAACGGATCGGCTACGAGGAAGGGCCCACGGTAGAAACCAAGGTGAGCCCGGGCCAGTCCCGTTACCGCAGAAATGCGGCCCGCTCCGCCACTTCCAGCTTCTGGCTTGACTTGGAGGCCAGATACTGATGGGTCCCTCCTCGCACCCGCGCCCGGCCCCTAGTCCGAGTGTCCTCGGACCCCAGGCTGGTCATCTTCAAACAACTACTGCCTCTTTCGCCCAGGAAGCCATTTGTCGTTTTCACAGTGCTGCTGTGTTCTTGAAAATGACTTCACGCAGGTAAAGCGCCTCGTCCTTGGTAGACGGTTAAGAAAGATCATTTTCCTCTCTCTTCGTTTTCACTTGCTTATCCCATAACCTGTAGTTAGCAGTGTGGGTGGTAGCATCGTCCCATTTTCCAGGTAAAGAAACTGAGGCCACTCGATCAAATGACCTGATATCCTAAGCCTTGAGTCTGGAACATCCTTAAGGAATGCCCTAGATCTACTTCTGTGCTTGTTGTCACCAAAACAAAAACAAAAACAAAAAACGGAAAGCAAAAATCTTGAATATCTTGGATCTCAATAGAAGAAGAGGAGCTTCAGGAAGGAGCCACACCTGGATAGTTTAGAAACGGGTATCGGTGGGAGGCAACTTCTAAGCCCCCCCAGGCTCCTACCCAAACTGATTCACATCAAAATCTGCCCTACCTTTTTTAATAGAAAGAGACTATTATGCTTAGGGCATGTGTGGAGAAATAGAGAATTTATTTAGCACTTTGTGTCTAGCACTTGCACAAAGACCCACCCCTCAAGTCACTTAGTGGGACACAAAATTGACTTAAGTGCAGTTAATCCAGTGAGTATGTGCTAAACCCAGGCACTGGGCCAGGCTCTGAAAGGACAAAGAGATGGATCTCCAAAATGCCCTGTTCTTTAACACCTTCCTGCCTGCCTCATCTCAGCCTTCACAGGTCACCACCTCAGTGAAGCCCTTTGAGCCTCCCCCAGACAGTAACTCCTCCTCTGTTCTTCTCTTCACTCTATCCGCATCTTATCTGCAATACTGGTCATTCTGCATGGCAACTACTTGCTCTCTTGGGTATCTCCACCACTAAATCGAACACTCTAAGTATCTTAATCCCTCTGTATTTTCCTAGTACAGTGCCTGTGGCACCAAGTAGTGGGTGACAAGTTACATTGGTTAGATGACTGTGGTTATCGTCAGGCAAGGCTTCATGGAGGAGGGGACATTTAGATTGAATGTTGAGCATGGGTAAGTCAGCAGGTAGAGATGGAAGGAACAGCATGGGTAAAGGTGTAGAGATAGTGAGTCATGGACTGACTGTGTTTAGAAGTGATTGAGGGGCTGATAGAGGTGAGGCCATATGGACTATACAGTAGGCAACAAGGAGCATGTTTGGATAGAGATAACATGATCAGGGAGTGACTGGTCCCCAGGACCAAAAACAATGACGATGGCAAAGAGGATGAGGTTTGAGAAAAGGGACATGGTTTCAGCAATGAGGAGAATATGGACCTAATTTTATAGTTTGCTTCAGGTCCTAGTGATGATCATGTGTGTGCCTAGTTAACACCTTGAAGATTGCAGCTTAGAATGCTATCTTAGGAGAACTCGGGGTGGGGGGGGGGAAGCTTTCCAATTAAAGTCATTCGGGCTAACACATTTGATCAACAGACTTTTCAGTAGACAGATGTCCCAGGTTCCTGTGTTTGCAAAACCAACTTCATTCTTAATCATTTTGGCAGTATAATCATTCTAGGAATCTGTTAACAAAAAGAAAAGAGTTTCATGGGAAATCACTATATAATTATAGTTTATAGTTTAAGATTATAGCTGTGGTTATTGACTGAGGCCAAATCCTGCAGGGCTTTGCTGCCCTGTTTGGGAGACAAGGAAGGCTCTGTGAGAGGTGGACTAACAAGCTATTTAAATAATGTGTGGTGGGTGTGCATGCCTTTCAACCTAGCATTTCCATTCGAGAAATTTATCTATAAGTTTGCAAAAGTGAACAAAAACATGTGCAAAAATTTTATTATAGTAGAAAAAAACTAGAAACAACCAAAATTTTTACTTACAAAGAATTGGTCAAATAAACCATGAGATAACCATATGTATAATTAAATACTGGGCAGTGATTTTTAAAAATAGATGATGCCATATGTATCTCAAGGCATTGTGCAAAGATTTTTTTTGAGTAAAAAAGTTGGGCGAGTGGGGCTTATATGATGTCTGACATTTTTAAAAAATCTCAGTCAACTAGCCAAATATTGCCATTTGTTGCACCTGTAGAGTCATTGCATGGTCTCTGTTATTTTCTGTACTTTTCTATGTTTGGTAAATTTCATAATTTAAAAAGAAAAAAGAAAGCGAGTCATATAGTAGTATGTTCTGTGTCTTGTTTGTATACAAAATGTCTTCTATACCTCCATATTTTTATACACTTAGAATAACACTTAAGATACCCACCAAACAAGCTACTGGAAGGGAGTAAAGATGAGCAGTAGGTGAAGGAGGACCTTTTACTTGCCGTTTTCTGTACTTTGCTGGTGTTTATTTTTTGTCACACTTTGAGAAGAGATGTAAGTGAAAAGGGTTGATGAAGAGCAGAGAGAACTGCTGTAGTCAGCACTACCCTGAGGAACTGCAAGCTGGGGTCCTGCTGAAATGGAAACCAGTTCCCTTGAACAGGCACCCCAGGATAACTGGCAGGTGGACCTCTTCCCTACTCTGGTGAGGTCAGATTCTTAAGAGTTACTTGAAAATTCATTGCCAAACACATTTAGTCAATAAAGTTACCCTTCTCACTCTAGTAATTAGTTTCTCACAGAGACAGTGGTTGTATTTAGTTCAAGGTCAGCAACTTAAATGTTATGTTTGTGTTTTTTCCTAGAGAATCCAGCTTCAGCTCCCAGGTGAAGATGGTGATCACAGTGACAAAGAAGATGAACAGCCCCAAGTGGTGGTTTTAAAAAAGGGAGACCTATCAGTTGAAGAAGTCATGAAAATTAAAACAGAAATAAAGGCTGCCAAAGCAGGTATGTCTGAAAGTAAGCTGGTTTTTCTACCAACTTAATGAGTTAGGTATGAAGTCATTTTATACAGTGGTATAGTATGTTTGAAGGAGACAGTCCTAGGTTCAGACTTTGGCTTTAACACTTACCAGATGTGTGACCTTGAACAAGTTATTTCACCTCTCAGTCTCAGTTACCTCATCAGTAAAATGGGGACAACAGTTGTGCCCACTTTATTGGGCTGTTATAAGGATTAAGTGCAAATTTAAGTAAAAACATCCTGTTTTTTAAAAAAATATCTAGTTAGGTTTACAAACTAGTCAACAGAGGTGTATTTACTTAGTGCCTGAAGTGTGGTATGCTATATAGTATTTTTTTCATTATTTGTAAGTATTTATTACATTGCTTTAGGAGGAAATGCTGGAGTTCCAAACAATCGCTTTTCGAAATACTTAAAAATATAGCCTGATTGTAATGAATTGGGGACTGGCAATATTACACAATACTTCGTTCGGTACATGAGTTTTTATTAAGTGACTGCATGTCTTGTGGCTATATAGCTAGAGGCAGTGAAGAAGACCAGACTGAATTGACTCAAGGACATCCATAAATACCGTATGAGATTTTCTTGCCGTTTGACTCTCCGATAAAGTCAAAATAACGAGAGAAAGAAAGTTTTTTAACTTTGTTTTTTGCTGCAGATGAAGAACCAGCTTCAGCTGATGGAAGAATTATGTATCGAAAACCAGTCAAGCGTTCCTCAGGTGAAAAATATTCCGGTTTAACAGCAAGCTCAAAAAAGAAGAAGACAAATGAAGAAGATGAAATAAATAAGCAGGATTCAGTTAAAAAGAACTCACAAAAGCAAATCAAAAATAGTAGCCTCCTTTCTTTTGACAATGAAGATGAAAATGAATAAGTATAAATAAATATTTTGGACTTAGTCTTCTTTAAGAACATACGGGGTATTTTTTTAAATAACATCTTTTTTTCCTATTATAATACAAGTTCAGGGACTTCCCTGGTTGTCCAGTGGTTAAGACCTCATGCTTCCCCTGCAGGGGGCACAGGTTCGATCCCTGGTTGGGGAACTAAGATTCTGTATGCTGCACGGTGTGGCCAAAAAATAAAAATAAAACATTAAAAGAAAAAAAAAGATAATACACGTTCACTGGAGAAAATTTAGAAAATACAGAAAACATTCAGTAAGATAAAACATATCTATCCATCAATACCCTTTTGACCTGAACTGCTAACTCTCTAGACATTAACTACCACTAACATTTTGTTATTTCCTGTGTGTGGGATGTGTGTGTATGTAAATTATATTTTTCTAAACAAAATTGTGATTGTATTCTGTATGTTCTCAGTCCTGCTTCTCACTTGACATTGTATCATGAGCATTTTTCTAGGTCAGTAAAATTCAAAATCCTGACATTAATAGCTACAGAGGATTTTGTAATTAAACAGATCCTGTGTTTTATCTTCTTCAGCAGAACCTCACTTTGGATGAGGGAGATGATCACGTGCCTAGTTACCAATACTTCCCCAGCTCCTGCTAAGGGTAGCCGTGTGACAGCTCTGGTAAGTTAAGAGATACAAGTGGATCTTGAACAAGTAAGGATCTAATACAGGTGACCATGATACAAGTTAGGATCTACTGAATCACATGGTGACTATTATTGATTACACGGTTAAAAAAAAAAAGATACAAGTGGAAGTCTGCTAACTAGGTTTTTTGATACAAAAGGACAGATTTGGCAAGCATGAACCTTTGTCCTGTCTCCATCCTGCCTGGAGCACAAACATGAAACCAAGAAGTACCAGAGCCATTTTGGGGCATGAAGAAGACAGCCACTTGTTCTGGGTGGTACAGTGGAAAGACTCGAGGAGCTTGGATCGTGATGGCATGCCTGGAGGAGCTGCTGTACTAGCCTTAGACTTCCTGATACATGAGGATAAACACCCTCTTAGTTAATCCTCTGTCAGGTTTCTGTTACATGCATCCTAATGATACAGTGGTAGAATGTGTGTGCACAGAAACCTCCAAGTGTATTTCTGATGATTTCCTTAGAATGAGTTGCTGGAAGCGGAATTACTAGATCAAAGTATTTGTATATTTCTAAAGCTTTTCGTGCTTTCTTTCAAATTGCTTTCTAGGTGGTTTTTACCATTTTATTCATACCATCTACAATAGCCCACGTCACCTCATCCATGATGCATTCAATTTGATGCTTTGAAAATGGTGTTTAATAGTTATATTTAACTGGCATTTTCTTTGACCAGGGAAGCTAAACTGTTTTTCATGTTACCTAATAATTTTCCTCATTACTGCAAGTCAGCCGAAACTGGAGACTTGTCAAGATCCCATTCTTCACCAGCCAGAAATTAGGCATTTCAGATTCCATGTTATGAATTTGGTGCCACACCTATCTTTCAGCCATTTTCAGACCTAGTGTAAAGAATCCTCAAAAGTGATTCATGTGAGTGGGCTAGTGTGAGTCCTGAAATAGGCTCTCTAAATTATACAAACTAGTCCCGAAGCCATTCCTAGTACTATCTTCAATGTATACTCACTTGTAACAAGCCTGCGTTTTTTCTAATCTGTATCATTGCTATATCTATTCTTGTACCAACACCCCACTGCTTTAATGACTAAATTTTAGTATGTCTTAGCATTTACAGGTGGGAATCTTGAGGGCAGGGCCTTTGTCTTACCTCTGTATCCTCAGTACCCAGAACAGTACGTAACATATTAAGAGCAAAATAAATATAGTTAGAATAAATGAGTGTGTAATTTTTTTTTTTTTAACAGGCCGGTGGTTCTCAAAGTGTGGATCCTGGACAAGCAGCATCAGCACCCCTGGAAACCTAAGGATGCAAATTTGCAGGCCTTGCCCGAGAATCAGAAATTTCGGGTGTAGGGCCCAGCATTCTCGGTAACAAGTCTGCCAGGTGGTGCTGATGCTCACTCAAATTTGAGAAATACTGATAAAGCCTATTATAAGGGAGATAAAACAAAAAATTTAAACAACATGAAAGACTGGTTAAAAGATCTTAAATCTTGAAACTTATCATATTGATGAAGTCTTTACTGTAGGTGATATTTCTAACAATGTAAAGTGTAAGTGTTACCAGCCAGGAAGCATATCTCGTGATGAAAGCCCAAGACCAAGGTAGGGTGGCAGGTGACATCTGCTGAGCAGCCGTAAGAAAATTGCTTCACCTCTGTAAACTACTTTCTAAGAACAGTGGGTCCTGTTAACTGCCGAGAAAGGTGAATGAGTTTGGGGCCAGAGAAGAGAGGCTAGTCCTTTTTCCTCACGAACTATCCCCTTGCTTCTCAGGAATGGACCATATGAGCAGTGCTAGACAAATAGGCCAGTAATGTGATCCCAGGGCTGAGGCAGGAATAGTAAAAGGACAAGCCTGGAACATCTTGTGCCCAAAAGTAAGGCGGTCCTCAAAGAATAACGGGGGCATGTCAAAAGGACACACGTGGAGGAGAAGGGATAGGTCTTCCTTGCAGTAGAATCCCAATTAATAAATATAGGAGGAATGATGGAAATAGAAAAAAAAAAATCACCATTTGGGGGACTTCCCTGGTGGTGCAGTGGTTAAGAATCTGCCTGCCAATTCAGGGGACATGGGTTCGAGCCCTGGTCAAGGAGATCCCACATGCCGCAGAGCAACTAAGCCAGTGTGCCACAACTACTGAGCCTGTGCTCTAGAGCCTATGAGCCACAACTACTGAGCCCGCGTGCCACAACTACTGAAGCCTGCACGCCTACAGCCCATGCTCCGCAACAAGAGAAGGCACTGGAATGAGAAGCCCGTGCACAGGAACAAAGACCCAGTGCAGCCAAAAATAAAAATAAATAAAATAAATAAATTTTTTTAAAAAAGAAAAAAAATCACCATTGGAAAATTCCACAGTAATAAGTTGCAGTGGTCTGAATGGCAGCCTCCTAAGAGATAGGTCCTAATCCCTGGAACCTGTGAATGTTACCTTATGTGGTAAAGTTTTTGCAGGTGTGATTAAGGCTCTCAAAGAGAGAATCCTGGATAATCTGGGGAGGCTCTAAAAGCCATCACACATTTCCTTGTAAGAGAAAGGCAGACAGAGATTAGACACAGACGAGACAATGTGAAGAGAGGCAGAGAATGCTCACAGCCACCAGAAGCTGGAAGAAACAAAAGATTCTCCCCAAAAGTCTTCAGAGGGAGTGCAGACCTGCCAACACCCTGACTTCAGCCTAATGAAACTGATTTCAAACTTCTGACTTTTAGAACTCTGAGAGCATACATTTCTGTTCTTTTAAGCCACCAAGTTTGTGATAGTTTGTTACAGAGGCCATAGTAAACAAATACCTAAGTGGTGTTGGAAAGATTCATCAAACGATGTCAACATTAGTGGCCAGAAATATGCTGAAAAATCACTATTTGCATAGTCTCAAAGTATATCTCCACCAGAGATTACAAAAGGAAAACTAGTCATCTACAGTGGAAAACCAGGCAGATGCCACCTTATCTAAATGATCAAAGTAACATTACCAGTAATAAGTCATACTGACATCATGACCTCCTGACATGATGCATTGAGAAGGGCATGTCACTTCCCAAAGGCCGAGAAGATCCCCTAGGGCCTTCCTGATGCCCTTTTCAAGGATAGGGCTCAAGTGCAGTACTACAGAGGCCCAAATCCTAGAAGCTGACAATGGCACAGGAATGTCAATACAGGCTCCAGGGTTTCTCTGTCAGTGTCAGTGCAAAGATGCCCATTTATACTTTCTTCTGAAGAAGTCCTTTATTCTGAGATCATAGGTTTCTTATCTCTGGTTTTTATTTTATGAAATAATGGTTATAACAAATAGGTTAATCTAATGTGCTTACTCGTCAAAATAAAAGGTCATCAAATCTATATCAGCGTCCAAAAAATATTTTGAAGTTTATTGCCTAGGAAAGCCAAACATCAAGGCCAGCACTGTCTGATAGAATATTCCACAACATGATTCACTTTGTTATACAGCAGAAACTAACACAACAATGTAAAGCAATTATACTCCAATAAGGATGTTAAAAAGAAAGAATATTCCGCAATAATGGAAATGTTTTACAGCTTTGCTGCCCCTAGCCACACGTGGTCATTGAGCACTGGAAATGTGGCTAGAGTGAGTGAGAAACTGAACTTTTCCTTCTGTTAATTTTAACTAGCTTAAATAGCCACATGTAGGAAATTCCCCGGCGGTCCAGTGGTTAGGACTCAGTGCTTTCACTGCTGAGGGCCCAGGTTCAATCCCTGGTCAGGGAACTAAGATCCCACAAGCCACGCGGTGCAGCCAAAAGAAACAGAACAAAATAGCCACATGTAATTAGTGGCCACTCCATTGGACAGTGCAGTTTTAGGTATTATTGGAGTAAATGGGATTTTTTCTTTCATTCATTAGGAGTCCTGCAACTCCTGAGGAAGTCTCTGCCACTTTGTAAGGGTCAAAGGTATTTTTACATTTGACACAAAACAGTGCAAAATGCAATCATATCTGACTGCATGGCTCAAGATAACCAAGGCAATGCAGTCAAATCAGGAAGCAAGACACATATCTTCTGAGTTTTCAAGCTCCCACTTCTGTGGCCCTTTCCCCAGTCCTGGGCCCTGTCTCTCCAGAGGTTCTTGCTTTCTGAGCCTCACACTGTTATGGAAACAGTTTTGACTGACATCTACTCTCACCAACCTACTGCTTCTCCCAAGTTATGCATGAAGTCTTTCAGACAGGAGAAAGGCTAGACAGAAGGCGTCTGTCCAGGCCTGAGGTTAGGAATCCTCCATTGCCGCACAATCATTCTAGGCTAATGGCAGCCCCAAGTTTAACGTGATTTAGGCATATGTGGTCCCAGAAGCTGGGACAGAAGGGACCATTGAGTTATCATCATTGATTTGAACGTTTCCTTAGAGACTGGCAACAGCTAGCACAGTCCTGGTCCCAGGAGCTGCTGGGGGAGAGCTGCCCAAGTTCCTCAGCTGCAGGATGGGACCCTGAACTTTGTATTCGTGTACCTGTTTCCCCAAATTCTCCCAAGTCTAGCCATAACTTCTCTTGCTCCTCATCCCATCACAGCCTCCATTCTCGCCAAAGTCTGGATCCTCTGAATCTGCAGTGTGGGGTCCTAGAACACAAACCGTCTGTCCTGCCTTGACACTCGCAGTCCTTCCCAGCCTTCTCCTCCCTACACCAATCCAGCTGTGCACCACTACACTTTTCCCCTCCTACCCTGGGCCCCTGAGGAGATGGTAGCACAGAGTCAGTTTTCCTATCGCCCTTGCCTCTCCCTGAGCCAACAAGTCAACCTGGGTCTCTGGTGCAACTGCGGCAGTATTGTCTACCTCCCAGAGAAGATTCTCTGTAAACTTGTGGGCAATCGAAGCTGGACACCCAATTAAAGATGGGGAAACATCCTGAACAGATACCTCACCAAAGAAATATACAAATGGCAAATACGCATAGAAAAGATGCCCCACCTCATATGTCATCAGGGAAACACAAATAAAAACAACAATAAGCTACCACTACACACGTATTAAAATGGCTAAAGCGGAGCAACTAAGCCCGTGTGCCACAACTACTGAAGGCCGTGCTCTGCAACAAGAGAAGCCTGCGCACCGCAACAAAGAGTAGCCCCTGCTCACCACAACTAGAGACAGCCCGCGCGCAAAAACGAAGACCCAATGCAGCCATAAATAAATAAATAAATAAATAAATAAATTTATTAAAAAATAAAAAAATAAAATAAAACAAAATAAAATGGCTAAAATCCAGAGCACTGACAACAGCAAATGTTAACAAGAATGTGGAGCAACAGGAACTCTAATTCATTACTGGTGGGAGTGCAAAATGGTCACCAGTTTGGAAGACGGTTTGGCACTTTCTTAAAAAACTAAACGTGATCCAGCAACTGCGCCCCTTGGTATGTACCCAAAGAACTTGTAAACTTAGGTCCACACAAAAACCTGAACACAGATGTTTATTGCAGCTATATCTGTAATTGCCAAAGTCTGGAAACAACCAAGGTATCCTTCAGTAGATGAATGGATAAATCAACTGCGGTACAACAAGACAATGGAATGTTATTTAGCGCTAAAAAGAAATGAGCTATCGGGCTTCCCTGGTGGCGAAGTGGTTAAGAATCCGCCTGCCAATGCAGAGGACACGGGTTCAAGCCCTGGTCGGGGAAGATCCCACATGCTGCGGAGCGGCTGAGCCCGTGTGCCACAACTACCGAGCCTGCGCTCTAGAGCCCGCGAGCCACAACTACCGAGCCTGTGAGCCACAACTACTGAAGCCTGTGCACCTGGAGCCTGTGCTCCGCGAAGAAAGAAGCCGCCGCAATGAAAGCCCGTGTGCAGCAACGAAAACCCAACGTAGCCATAAATTAATTAATTAAAAATATTTAAAAAAAAGAAATGAGCTATCAAGCCATGAAAAGACATGGAGAAAATTAAATGCATATTACTAAGTGAAAAAAACCAACTCAAAAAGCCTGCATAGGGAAGCCCTGGTGGCACAGTGGATAAGAATCTGCCTGCCAATGCAGGGGACATGGGTTTGATCCCTGGTCCGGGAAGACCCCACATGCCGCGGAGCAACTAAGCCCATGTGCCACAACTACTGAGCCTGTGCTCTAGAGCCCGTAAGCCACAACTACTGAAGCCCACACGTCTAGAGCCCATGCTCCACAACAAGAGAAGCCACTGCAATGAGAAGCCCACACACTGCAACGAAGAGTAGCCCCGGCTCGCCACAACTAGAGAAAGCCTGTGTGCAGCAACGAAGACCCAACACAGCCAAAAAATAAATAAAATAAAAATTTAAAAAAAAGGCTGCATACTGTACAATTCCAACTACATGACATTCTGGAAAAGGCAAAACTATGGAGACAATAAAAAGATAAGTAGTTGTCAGGGCTTGGGAAGAGGTGGGGATGAATAGGTGGAGCACAGAGGATTTTTAGGGCAGTGAAACTATTCTGCATGATACTGTAATGGTGGATACATGTCATTATACATTTATCCAAACCCATAGGATGCATGACTCTTAAGAGAACCCTAATGTGTTGGAGAAAAGGGAACCCTCCTACACTTTTGGTGGGAATGTAAATTAGTGCAGCCACGATGGAGAACAGTATGGCGGTTTCTCAAAAAACTAAACATAGAGTTGCCATGTGATCCAGCAATCCCATTCCAGAGAAAACTATAATTCAAAAAGATACATGCACCCCTGTGTTCACAGAAAAACTGTTTATAATAGCCAAGACATGGAAACAACCTAAATGTCCAATGACAGATGAATGAATAAAGATGATGTGGTATTTAACACAGATGTAGAGAACAAACATATGGACACCAAGTGGGGAAAGTGGCGGGAGGAGGTGGTGTTGGTGGGATGAACTGGGAGATTGGGATTGACATATATACACTAATATGTATAAAACACTAATAAGAACCTGCTGTATAAAAAATAAATAAATAAAATAAAATATTAAAAAAAGATGTGGTATTTACACACAGTGGAATATTACTCAGCCATTAAAAAAGAAATAACGCCATTTGCAGCTAATGGATGGACCTAGAGATTATCACAGTAAGTGAAGTAAGTTAGAAAGAGAAAGACAAATACCATATGATATCACTTATACGTGATATCTAAAATATGACACAAATGAACTTATCTATGAAACAGAAACACTCATAGACATAGAGAACAGACTTGTGGTTGCCAGGGGGGTGTGCAGGGGAAGGATGGATTGGGAGTTTGGGACTAGCAGATGCAAACTATTATATATAGAATGCATAAACGACAAGGTCCTACTGTATAGCACAGGGAACTATATTCAATATCCTGTGATAAGCCATAATGGAAAAGAATATATATATATATATATATATATATATATATATATATATATATATATACACACACACACACACACACACACACATATATATACATACATATCTGAATTACCTTGCTGTACACCAGAAACTAACACAACATTGTAAATCAACTATACTTCAATTAAAAAAAAAAAAAGAGTTAACCCTAACTTGAACTATGAATTTTCAGTTCATAGTGTGTAGGTTCATGGACTGTAACAAATGTATCACCCTGGTGCAGGACACTGATAATGGGGAGACTGCACATATGTGGGAACTCCATGTACTTTCCATTCAATCTTGCTGTGAACCTAAAACTGCTTTTTTTAAAAAAAATTTATTTATTTTTGCCTGCAGTTGGATCTCTGTTGCTGTGTGCGGGCTTTCTCTAGTTGCGGCGAGCAGGGGCTACTCTTCGTGTGGTACACGGGCTTCTCGTTGCGGTGGCTTTTCTTGTTGCGGAGCACGGGCTTCAGTAGTCGTGGTGCGTGGGCTCAGTAGTTGTGGCTCGTGGGCTCTAGAGCGCAGGCTCAGTAGTTGTGGCGCACGGGCTTTGTTGCTCTGTGGCATGTGGGATCTTCCCAGACCAGGGCTCAAACCCGCATCCCCTACATTGGCAGGTGGATTCTTAACCACTGTGCCACCAGGGAAGTCCCCTAAAACTATTCTTAAAAAGTCTATTTTAGAAGAAGGAGGGAAACACGTTTCCTTGTTTATAATCATCTATCTCTGGAAGGAAAACAAGAAACTGATAATATTTTTTATCTGGGGTGGCTGGCAAGAAGGCTTTTCACTGTTTAACTTTTGTGCTTTTAGAATTTTAAACCATAAGCTTCTATTGTCTAGTCAAAAAAAATAATGAAATTTTAAAAATAAAATTAAAGATCATACCTTCTGAAAATCCTAAGGCAATAATTTAAAATGATGAAAAAGCTTTATATACAAACATGTTTCACTGCTGAGTTAATAATTTTACTAGCTAACATGAGCAGATACCATGTGTCAGGCATTGCACTAAGTGGACTAGCTGATTTATAAGAAAAAAATGGCATTAATTTAAACAACAAACAGAAGGGAAACAAGTCAATAAATTATGAGCAGGTCAATAAAATGTTAGGCAACCATTAAAACGATGTTTATAGAAAGTCTGTAATAGTATGGCTAAATCCTTATGTTAAATCAAATAGCAAGATGTAACATAATAATCATAGTTACTTTTTTTTTTTTTTGGCCACATAGCTGTGGGATCCTAGTTCCCTGAACAGGGATTGAACCTGGGCCCACTGCAGTGGAAGCGCGGAGACCTAAACACTGGCCCTCTAGGGAATTCCCCATAGTTACTTTTTTTTTTTTTTTTTAATGGAAGAAAGAAAAGCTAAGCAGAGAAGAAAGGCTAGAATAAATATACTAAAGTAAGTACTTTAGTATATGTACTTGGTGAAAGTATGTAATTTTAATTTTTTCCACTCTTATTTTATAAATGTATTTCAATGAGCACACATTAAGTTGAAAAAAATACCTCCCCCCCGTTTTTCACAATTTTGGCATCTCACACAATGGAAAGGTTCAGTGATGGAAAATTACCTGTGAGTTTGGTACTATAAAAACCAGGATCTAGACTGAGATTCAACTCTGACATTAGCTGTTTGACTTTGGGAAGTCAAGTTCCTCTTTCTTTATCCCTGACTCTGGAAATGTGGAAAATATCTCCTACTTTTCTTACAAGGGTACCTTTTAGTGTTAGATGTGCTTGTTTACCTTAAGTAGCTTATTAGCATTGCATGAAGCACCATTAAAAGTATCCTTTAGGGCTTCTCTGGTGGCGCAGTGGTTAAGAATCCGCCTGCCAATGCAGGGGACACAGGTCCAAGCCCTGGTCCGGGAAGATCCCACATGCCGCGTAGCAACTAACTAAGCCAGTGCACCACAACTACTGACCCTGCATGCTGCAACTACTGAAGCCCAAGCACCTAGAGCCCGTGCTCCACAATAAGAAGCCACCGCAATGAGAAGTCCGCACACTGCAATGAAGAGCAGCCCCCGCTCTCCACAACTAGAGAAAGCTCGCGTGCAGCAACAAAGACCCAATGCAGCCAAAAAAAAAAAAAAAAAAAAGAATCCACCTGCCAATGCAGGGGACACAGGTTCAAGCCCTGTTCTGGGAAGATCCCACATGCTGTGGAGCAACTAAGCCCGTGCGCCACAACTACTGAGCCTGCGCTCTAGAGCCCGTGAGCCACAACTACTGAGGCCATGTGCCACAACTACGGAAGCCCACGAGCCTAGAGCCCGTGCTCTGCAACAAAAGAAGCCACCATAATGAGAAGCCCACGCACTGTCACAAAGACCCAACACAGCCAAAAATAAATTTTTTAAAAAAGTATCCTTTTGATTTCTTTGCTTCTTTTGAGCTCTAAGAAGCCATTCTTTGTTGTAAGTGAGGCATCCCCACCCACTTATCCCCAAGACGCTATTCTCATGTTGGCCCCACCTACTGCCGCCTAAGAACCCAACATCTCCTACCCTCCTCTTCCCTTAAGAGGCTCCACTTTAGTGTTGTGCTCCTAGATTTCAAAACAAGTAAAGCCACGTCCTCATCAACAGGCTTATATTCTCTATCTTATGCCCCCTCTCTATTCTCCTGTGTCTTCTCCTCATCCCACTCCACCTCAAAACACACACGAAAGTCCTGAACACGAGATTTTACTCAGTTAGTGTTAGTGAGGCTTCCCTTTTCATGGAAACGAGAAGTCCAGAGCTTGAAGTGAAACTAGATCCAACAATGGAAGGTATCAAAATCTACATAAAACTCTTTCAGAGTACCCAAAATGTCCACTCAAATCCCAATCATTTCTTTTTCCTCTGATTAAATCTGAATTTTTTCAAGGAGAAACTGGTCTTAAATGTGTTCTCCTATTTAAATCTATATGTTATAGTTTAAATAGCCTTCTGTAGATTAAGAATGAAATCACAGCACAATTACAAGAATATTCTTAAGAAAAAATACATTATGAGAAACAAAAAGTTGACCTTTGTTTTCAATAACCAGATTTATAAACTTTTGCAACATCTATCACTCAAAACCAATTACTGGCAGTTAGTTATTATATACCACTCATTTTATTCTCAAGACAACTCTAGTAAGTATCCTCAGTACTCTTTGGGGATGATGGGAAAAACTGAGGCTCAGAGCAGTAAGGTCAGACACCCATTAAGTGGCAGAGAAGCCATCAAATTTAAGACTATGTAGTTCTGAGTCTATTTTCTAATTTTTAGGACACATTGCCTTGTGCTCAACATACAAAACATTCATCCCAGGCGAAGATCTGAGTCCTAATCTCCTAAGAATTTAGAAAAAAAAAAGAAGTGTTTTCATATTGATACAAGTCTTTCCACCCTAGTTATATCCCGAGTTTTATCCCCAGCATGAAGCCTCTGATGTCGAGCAAGCGCTGAGCTGTGCCTGAAGGATTTCCCACAGTTAGCACATTCATAAGCTTTCTCTCCAGTGTGAATTCTGTAATGTTCACTAAGGTGTGCTTGCTTGCGGAAGGTTTTTTCACACTCACTACACTTAAAAAGTTTCTCTCCAGTGTGAGTTCTCTCATGTTCAACAAGGGAAGAGTTCTGAGTGAAGGCTTTACCACATCTGGTACATGTGTAGGGCTTCTCTCCTGAGTGGATTCTCTGATGCTGCCTGAGGCACGCACTCTGATTAAAGGCTTTCCCACAGTCATTACACTTATAAGGTCTATCTCCAGAATGACTTCTCTGATGACGAGTAAGGCATATGCTCTGGCTGAAGGCTTTGCCACACTCACTGCATTTATAGGGCTTCTCTCCAGTATGAATTCTCAGGTGTTTAACAAGGGATGGACTCTGACAAAAGGCTTTGCCACATTCATCGCATTTATAGGGTTTCTCCCCAGTATGAATTCTCAGATGCTGGACAAGGACTGCTTTTGTTTGAAAGGCTTTCTCACATTCATCACATTTATAAGGTTTCTCTCCCGTATGAATCCTCAGATGTTGAGTAAGATTTGACTGTTTACGGAAACAAGTTCCACATTCAGTACATACATAGGGTTTCTCTCCCGTGTGAATCTTCTGATGCTGGGTAAGAGATGATCTCTGAGTAAAAATCTTTCCACATTCACTACACTTAGAAGGTTTCTTCTGTCTTTTAAGTCTCTGATGTTTCACTTGCAGTGAAATCTGCCTGGAACTCATGCTTTTTGTAACACGATGAAGGGGCACCTAATAGGTTCCAGTTTAAAAGAAACTGTCTCTCAGATTCAGAATACTTACAAGGTACTTTCTCAAAGATGATTATCCTTAGAGTAACATTGTTCTCCTGTGAAAGGTCTGTGTGCATATGGTGTCCTCCCAGTCATTCCTGCAGGATTTCCCCTTCTAGTCCTTATTCAGCATGCATCTTCAACTTCTCCTAATGTGAACCCCTGATGACCAGGCTCTCTGACCCTCCATGTCTCTTCAAGTCATTTAACACTGTGCCATCAGGCTTGGTTTTCTTGCCTGAAAAAAAAAATTCACAAAGGAAAATGTCCTCCGTGCAGAAGAGAGGACCTGCATTGTGAAGTCCTGATTTTTATCCTCTTCTCAATAATAGAGAAAGAAGATCACAATGACCTGGGGAAAACATTAGAATAGGTGACTGGGAGAAAGAGATTAAGTAGTGACAGGTTTTGGTAAATATATAAACTCCCCTATTGTGATTGATTCTGAAACGCTCAAATACTAAAAACTGACCCAGGTAATTTAGGATCATCCAGAGTGATAAATAGTAGGAGAATGTGAAAGGGATAAGTATATTAATCTTGGGTAAGTTAAGTGTTGGGGAAAATTACCACTCACCTACAGTTTCTAGTCCTCAAAAATGGGTGAAAAGTAACTATATTTCCTTAGGTTGCCTATAATCAGTACGTTGGCAGACCAGTGATAATTGAAGAGTTCCTCTTTCAAGATTTCAAAGGTGATCCAGGCTGTAACTTTTGCTAGGTCCATCTCACCTAGCCTTCCCTATTCACTCACCTTGATAGGTGTCTCTTTGGACCTCTCTTTCTCTCCAAAACATTCAGCCCCTAGGTACAACTGGGAAGGATCAAGGTTTGAAAACTAGAGTTCTGCTTAATGAAAGAAAATAAGATATCACTGTCTTCTTTACATAAAAATAAGACAGAGGTGGTCCTTAAGGAAGAAGCCCCCATAGGACAGTAACTTCACTATAGCATCATGATCCAGGATCTGGCCCTCACCCTTGAAGCCAAAAAATGTTTCAAAATCTGATGTGTACTAATCAAATTCACAAGGAGAATGATGTAGAAAACAGAAAGTCACTTCACTAGTTTACAATGAAAATTTTATATGCTTAATGTCCAGTTGGTTAACATATTCTCTCCAGTATAGAAAAACTGTATGGGAACCAAACTGTTGTCATCAGGACACTCCTTAGGAAGCACAGAACTGGAGAAAGAGTGGACTACTTAGACAATCTTAACGGCATCAAACTTTGAACCTGATGCCCTCAATAAAGGTGCACAGAATCAGAGAATGGATATTCAGGAACCACACATCAGAGCAACCTCTTCTCTGGATGGTCTGGAGACACAAACACATTCTTATTCCCTGAGGCCTCCTTCTATTTTAGTTCTCTAATTATACAAGTTACACATGGATATATCCTCACCTTAAAATATTTAGATAATATGAAAGTATACAGGATAAGACAGTTAATTTTTATAACCATCACCACCCCACTCTACCCAAACGAAACCACCCCCTTCCCAGAGATAATTTGGAGTATATTCCTTCAGTCTTTTTTCTCCATATTTTTAACACACATATAGCATTTGATTCTTTTTACATAAATAAAATCGTTGTACAGATGCTGCTATGCAATTTGATTTTTTTTCACCAAGGAATGTGTCTTTGAGATCATTTCATGTTGGTACATACAGATCTACTGGGGCTGAGAGTCAACTGGTACACACTGGGGTATCTGCACAAATGGTTTACAGTTGGAATCTCCAAAATATACAAACAGCTCATGCAGTTCTATGTCAAAAGAAACAAACAACCCAATCAAAAAACGGGCAGAAGATCTAAATAGACATTTCTCCAAGGAAGGAATACAGATGGCCAAAAAGAACATGAAAAGATGCTCAACATCACTAATTATCAGAGAAATGCAAATCAAAACTACAATGAGATATAACGTCACACAGGTCAGAATGGTCATCATCAAAAAGTCTGCAAACAATAAATGCTGGAGATGGTGTGGAGAAAAGGGAACCGTCCTACACTGTTGGTGGGAATGTAAATTGGTAAATTGGTAAAACCACTATGGAGAACAGTATGGAGGTTCCTTAAAAAACTAAAAATAGAACTACTATATGATCCAGCAATCCCACTCCTGAGCATATATCCGGAGAAAACTATAATTTGAAAAGATACATGCACCCCAGTGTTCATTGTAGCACTATTTACAATAGCCAAGAAGCAACCTAAGTGCCCATCAACAGAGGAATGGATAAAGAAGATATGGTACATATATATAATGGAATATTACTCAGCCATAAAAGAGGACAAAATAATGCCATTTGCAGCAACATGAATGGACCTAGAGATGATCATACTAAGTGAAGTCAGACAGAGAAAGACAAATATCTTATAATATCACTCATATGTGGATATAATTTTTTAAAATGATACAAATGAACTTATTTAAAAAACAGAAACAGACTTACAGATATCGAAAACAAACTTATGGTTACTGAAGGGGTAACATGGGGAGGAGGGATAAATCAGGATGTTGGGATTTACATACACACACTACTATATATATATAAGATAGATAACCAACAAGGACCAACTGTATAACACAGGGAACTCTACTCAATATTCTGTGATAACCTGTATGAGAAAAGAATCTGAAAAAGAATGAATACATGTATATGTATAATTGAATCACTTTGCTGTACACCTGAAACTAACACAACATTGTAAATCAACTATAATCCAATAAAAAATTTTTTTAAATGGTTTACAGTCAAGAGACTGATTTGATTGGGCAGTCTTGTACCACACTGGTTGTTAATATACTGACTATTTTGTGTAAATCTATCTTCATCTGCTGTATAAACTTCCAGTATGGACATATATATACAAAAATAAACTCTAAGTGGTTTAAATAGCTAAACATAAAACCAAAACTCTAACTACACCTTTATTTCCTTTATTTTTATTGTCCAAAATAAAAAAGGTTTTCTTTTCTTAATCATACAAGGGGGGGGGAAAAGAAGCTCATTCTGTAAAATAGTCAGTTAGTCCAAAAATGAAATTACTTGAAATCCTACCACCCAAAAGAAACAGTTGGTATTTTGATGAATTTTCTTCTAGGATCTCTCAGTGCACATATGGGCACATATGTGTACATGTATTATGTGTACATATTAGACTAGACTGAATTCTGCAGGACATAAATAGTCTATTATATCTATTCAAAAAGTTCCCATTACCTAAAAATCCAGTTCACCCAGTACTATTCTTACTTAGTTTAACAGATACCCAGGCTCCACACTGCCTTCTGATGGCCAGTAACAATTGCAGTTGTGATTACTTAAGCTCTTGTTCCAAACGAGGCCAGAAGCCCATTGCATACCCTCTGAGGAAACACTTAATCACCTTTGCAATGGGTCTTCCAATAATTTACTATCAGTTTCTGACCGCTACACCATTAGAGCATCATACTTAGCAGTTCAGCAAGTGGTTTCAGGGTGTTCCACCAGATGACTGCAGTTTAAGTTCACGTGATAAGTAATTACTGAGACTTCCCTGGTGCGCAGTGGTTAAGAATCCGCCTGCCAATGCAGGGGACAGGGAGTCGAGCCCTGGTCCAGGAAGATCCCACATGCCACAACTAAGCCCGTGTGCCACAACTTCTGAGCCTGCGCTCTAGAGCCCACGAGCCACAACTACTGAGCCCCCATGCCACAACTACTGAAGCCCACATGCCTAGAGCCAGTGCTCTGCAACAAGAGAAGTCACTGCAACTAGAGGCCCACGTGCAGCAACGAAGACCCAACGCAGACAAAAGTAAATAAATAAATAAATTTATATTTAAAAAAATTACTGCACACTCTGATCTATCCTATAACCAATTACTCCGTAGCCTTCTTTCACAATAAGCCACTCTAAATCTGATTTGAGTAAGATGGTCCCATTTCTGGGTGGTTCTGTGTTTTCAGTCTGTAGGGTCTAGGTATAGTGGTCACTGCTGGGTCCCACCTTAGGTCTGCCTACTGAGCAGCCCCATCCTGGGCTCTCTAGTTAGATTTCACTTACCCAGAGACAAGATGTTAGAAATACAAGTGACTATAATTTGTCTCCTGGGGACTCTTCTCATGAGGAAGAGCAGGAATTTGAGGTGCAGAGGGAGAAAAAGCACCCATAAATTGTCAGCCTACTTCCTTCATACTCTGGATTCAAGGGAATCCAGGAATAGCCCATCCCTAACCAAATGACTATTTTAAGTCTGAATGAATCTCCTTGTTCTCGTAGGCATGTATCACCAATGACAAAAAGTCAGTGAGATGTGACAATGCACAAAGAAAGAGGGCAGGTGCTCTTAAGGACCAAGCATCCTGGGGTAGAAATTCCTCCATCAGAGATAAGTCTGGAGCCCAAAGGCACCTCCCCCGCCCAAACCTAATGGAGAAGTCACTGACTTCAGAAATCAAAGACTATGGGGCTACAGTAGAAGGCAGTGAGACAAGCAGTGGACTCAGTCAAGAGGTCTGGGTTCTAGTCTCTGCTCTGCCCCTAACTTGCTTAATGACCTGAAGCAAGTCACTCAATTTCAACTGTGACTTTTTTTTTAAATCTGTGAAATGAAAAACTAGATGATATCTAAAGCTTCCTCTAGTACCAACATTTTGTGATTCTTTGACTCTAAAAACAGATGGAAAAGAGCAAGAACCTCAAATCAAGCCCTTCTAGTCCCTCTTTGATTGAAGCTGGTTATTCATTTCTGTGAAAAGTACTAACTGAGCAGCGACTATGTGTCCAGCAGTGAGATGCCCTCTTGTTAAGAATAGGCTGAGTCTTGATCTTCCAAATTTGTTAGATACCTGAATATCTTTGTTTTTTCATCATAACATACCAAGGGACAAATGTTCCCAAGGAAAATAGTTTGAGAATTGCCAATACAGGCAGTGGTTTTCCCCACCTCCATTTTGTTGTTGTCATTGTTGTTTGTTTTTTTAATTTAAACATTGTCTTCTCATTGCTCTGGTGTTATATTTTACTCACTGTCAAGGGTAAATTTATTTAAATATTAATTAGTGCGTAGTTGCAGCATTCACATCTTCACATTCTACTATCATGAAACTAAATGGGAAAATTGTGAGCCAAATTAAAAACTGACTGCAAAGTCACAGAACTTTAACCAAATTTTAATATACATAATTTATTATCTAAAAAAAAAAAAAAAAAAAAAGAATAGGCTGAGTCAATAGCAGGGCAACACCCCAGTGCTTAGTCTCGCAAAATCAGAGGCCTATGAATTTCAGGCAAATAAGACTGCCTCCGTGTGAAGCAAAAACTCCAACAAAAGACAGGGGGTGTCGGTTGGAAGATGTTAAGAACCCCTCCTAAAAGGAAAGGTTTTAAGAACCCCTCTGAATACAAAGGAAAGACCACCATATCAAAAGGCAGTGACCCGGTTTCCAGTCTAATCCATCCCAATCCACTAGCACCTCTTGACACTGAACAATTAATTATCTTCAAACTTCTAATTAGATTAAGTTACTCTTCTAAACAATTTTAATATTCAGGTCAAGTATGAACCACCACATTTCTTCCTTGAGGAAAAGTTTTCTTCACGTTTCCAAGGCACTTCCTCAACATTCTGGAAAAATTTCACACGTCTCTACTATAGCTCCTTTCACTCTGTGTTTAATACTCTGATTACATCCCGTTTTCCTCTACCAAACTTGAAAACAAATATAGCATGGGCTCGGGGCTAGTGGTCTCTGGGTTTGAATCCCTGTTCCACCATTTATTAACTAAGTGATATTGGGTAAGTTACTCTATCTTTCTGTACTCCATTTTTAACAAATGTTAAATGGAGCTGATAATAACTACTTCATAGGGTGATGATGCATAAATGAGTTAACACATGGAACGTATTTAGAAGAATACTGACTGATAAGCATTCAATAAGTAGTACCTGCTGTTAAATTATTATTGATGTCTTCGTACACCACCTATCCTGTTGCTATTAGAGAGGAATATAAACTTAATGAAAGGAAAGAGATAACTTGCACATATACTTATTCAACCCGTACAACTCTGTGAAGTGGCAAAGCGAGGAACAGTAGTCGCTTCTGGAACACAGAAAACGGAACTTATGGGTTCGCTGGCTCAATTACATGCAAATGCAACCCCGGCCTCCCGACTCCCAGACCAGGGCTCTGGAACAGCCTTCGCCCCTCCCTCTTCAGGGGAGCCGGCCCCGGTCCGCGGGCCTCCGCTCCAAAGGGCCCTGCTCGGCCGGAAGGAAGAGGCGCTGCGGCCGGCTGGGTTCTTTCTGGAACCAGCCGCAGCCGGGTACGGCCGACTCCGCTCACCACACGCTCCCCGCGGCGCCGCCGGTCACACCTCTCCACCCTCTGTCGTCTGCGCGCTCCTGGGCCGCCCGCGCAGCTCTTCCTGGGCGCTTTGGGCCGCCATGACGTCACCAGTCCGCGCCACGCCAGCAACCGCAGCGGTCTCCTCCCTAGGAGGGCAGGGGGCTTCCTCCCCGGCTCAGAAACAGTGGCAAATCCATCAGTATACCTCTTCCCAGAATAAGGAGGCTGACCGCAAGTGAGACTGGGGGACGCCACAGGGAGCTCTTACTACAGGTTAATTCACCCAGCAATTCGACCACACTGATCTTCCTAAAAACTCTTTTCCAGGTCACGGTCCTTTGGAGGTCTTCTAAAGGTTTTCCCAAAGCTTATAGAACACTCTTATACACATTCTCACCTGCCAGATAATTGGCTTCCTCAGAGGAACCGCAAACACCCTTCCGGATCTTTGTTCAACAATCAGCCAAAAGACAAGAGCTCAGATTCTCAGTGTGTGAACTTAGGCCTTACTTTACCCCTCTGTGCGCATTCCTTAATGATACCAAATTTCATAGGGTTGTGAGGATTAAATGAGGCTAATTCGTGTAAATTACCAAGAATTTCTGGTACTTGAAAAATGCTCAATAAATGTTTGTCCTATGATGTTCCCCAAATCCCAGCTCCAGTCCCCCATTGACTGAATTGGCTTCCAGGACATTTCAAGCCTTCCAGGTAGCACCCCTGCCCCCTTTTTGGGAAATTTTAGATCCTGCTGATCCTCATTAAGGAATATTTGTGCATAAGGGCTCATCCTGACAAATGTACCCCAGGGATGAAGGCATGGGCAATACAGCACCTGACCTACTTCCAGGCATTCCCACTGATCTGCAAGCTCAGGAAAATAGGGCTGTCTGCTTACCATCATATCCCTAGTGTGAGTAGGCTCTCAGTAAACAATTAATAAATGAATGAGATGCAGCAGTTACCTGCTCAAATTTCCAGATGGACTGTTTTCCCAAAATGGAATCCATTTAGGATGCTGAAAACAGGAGTGGAGATGCCAGACTGAAACCATCACTAACCATTTTCAGCTAAAAGGGGACCCTTTGTAGAACTGTTAGCTGACATGCCAGGGAACAATGTTGGGCTTGCCTTTCTTTTTCCCCAATGTCACAGTCTCAGCACTTCTTTTGAATCAGATGGCAGGTTCTTCCTCCATAGCCCTAACATCCCACATGCCACAGAGCCTACGCCTACTCATTTCCCCCCTAACTTTTAGGCTTCAAAGAATCCTAAATCAGCAGGCTCCGCTGGGTGGAAACTAACCCTGGAGTGGGGTACCCTAGGCAGAGCAGGTTACTAGAAACAGGAATCTGGGGCTTAACTGCAACTTGGGTTGAGATTTTTCAATGAGAGGTGGAAAATGGATTGGAGGAATGGACACCAAAAATATTCCACAAAACTAAAATGATCCTAGCCCTGCTCTAGACAGCAGCTGCAAGAGAGTGAAACTAGAGCTACCTGGGGTCAAGACTAGACTTCTGCATTATGTGGAAAGAAAGATGGGGTCAAAATGTAAAATCAACTTATTTCTCACCCTCACTTACATGCAGTAAGGTCTTTTTTTTTTTTTTTTTTTTAAAGGATTTTCTTATTTATTTATTTATTTATTTATTTATTTTTGGCTGTGTTGGGTCTTCGGTTCGTGCGAGGGCTTTCTCCAGTTGCGGCAAGCGGGGGCCACTCTTCATCGCGGTGCGGGGACCGCCCTTCATCGCGGTGCGCGGGCCTTTCTCTATCGCGGCCCCTCCCGTCGCGGGGCACAGGCTCCAGACGCGCAGGCTCAGCAATTGTGGCTCACGGGCCCAGCTGCTCCGTGGCATGTGGGATCTTCCCAGACCAGGGCTCGAACCCGTGTCCCCTGCATTAGCAGGCAGATTCTCAACCACTGCGCCACCAGGGAAGCCCACATGCAGTAAGGTCTTATTCTGCGGGCCAAAAAGCTTCTTGATCTAAAGTGAGCTTATTCCTTTCTCAGGAGTAGAGCCTACTAGACACAAGTAAAGAGGTGTCATGGAGCAGAGTTACAACCAATAAAGAGAAATCTGAGGGGAAAGCAAGGACACTGGAGTTTCAGTTTTACCTGAGACTAGGTGTGTGACCTTGGGCAAGTCCAGCCATCTTTCTGTTTTCCCTTCTGTCGTTTTGAGGATCTAATGTGGCCTCATCCCGTGTCCTTCTGAAGTCACAAATTACATTTTGGCACACTGAACATAAGCAACACATTCTAATTCTTTATCATTCCAGAGCCCAAGGAAAGCCATAAGCTTCCATGTTGCGGTTTCCAGCTCAACTGCTCTCCTGCCAGGCCAGCATCACTGCTCAGTTCCTGTCTCTCTTATTTCATGGATATTCCAGTTGACATAGCTGTGCTTCTACAGCTGCATGGATTTTCCTCTTCCTGTTGACCCTGACATCAGTATATCTGAAAGCACTTTGTTAAACTATGATGGGACATTTAAATGCCTACCTTGTAACAAAACCAAAAAATTCTTTGCTACATATTACTTTTTCTTATGAGATCCTCTCTGTAGGATCTCATAAGAAAAAGTATCAGAGTGGACCACACACTTTGCACCTTGGAGGAAGGTGCAGAATTCTTGCTTCCGCCAAACGCTTCATGACATATTTATGTATTCACCTTTCTGCTCAGGTATACTCATGTATACCTCCTTTCTGCTGGTAACTGTGGACCTAAGTCACGACCTGCAGGTGGGCATGGAGAAATGTCTGACTTGATTTTAGTTGAGCTCAACAAATATTTATTGACTACCTACGAAATGCCAGAGACTGAGGATACAAAGATGAATAAATTTCACTGGCTCCTGCCCTGATGGAGCTGACAGTTCAGTGGATAGAGAAAGATTTGTAAACTAGCCATTACAACCTAACATGATACATGAAATGATGAAGTTACAAAACACAGAAATAATACAAAAATATGTGAGGTCAGAGACAGCTTTGAAGAGATGTTGCCTGAGCACATTCGTAAGTGACAAATGGGAGCCTCCCAGGCAAGCAGGAGCAAGGAAGGCAAATAGGCCATAGAAACAGTATGTGCAAAGCTGCCAAAGTAGAGTCCAGAGATGATGAGTCGTCACAGTAACTTGCACTATGGAACAGACCATGCAAGGAATGTCCTCCGAGAATGGCAAAGGAGGCCTGGGCCAGATGAGGAGCCTCAGATGCCCGTTGAGGTTAGCACTTTATTCAGAGAGAGAACAACAGAGCTGCCACAGTTGTGTCTTGCAAAGACCACCCAGAAGAAATGTGAAAGATGGCCTAGTGGGGCAAGAAACTGCAAGACTGGTTGGGAAAACATAAAAATAGCCTAGGAAATAAACCAGGGAGCTGGAATAAAGCAGCAGCAGTGGAGATGGCTTCCAGACTTAGGAGATAATGTCAACAGGATATAGTGGTTGATTGGATATGACGAGGGAAAGCTGAGGAAGAGGACAATTCCTAGACTTGGGGCCAAGCTGGAGTGGCTAGGTATATGGTGGGCCAGCAACTGAGAGAAAATCAGGAGCAAATATTTGCAAGGGTGAGAATATAGGATGAGAGTAAAGATGATATGTTCCTTTCCTTCCTGCTTCCCCAGGAAGTAAAAATGGTACCGGACTCTCTTAACCTGAGGATTAAAAGCTCCATTTAATCCATTTTCTCCATTCCATTTTAGAAAATCTTTCTAACAGCAACTTAGGCATCTTTCCCACCTAAGGTTTTCCCATTTCTTCCTCAAGAAAATTCTCCCTTTCCTCTCTAATCTCCACTCGAGACTCCAAAGATGGTAGCATATAAATATTACTCTAAATATCAGGAAGTTCCTAAAGTTTTTGGTGGGCAAAGTTTGACTAAAATATATTAATTCAACAAATAAATATTTATTGAACATTTACTACATGCTAGCAATGAGTTTAGTGGGTTTTTTTCATTTAGAAAAAAATACATTGACATTTGCTTTCAGTAGACTATATTTTTTTTCCATGAGCATATAATATAAAGTTTTCATAGGGTTATTTTTGCCCATAAGATATTAATTTACTCAATTATGAATTGTCCTATGGCAGGTTTGAGAACATAATCTTTATAGCTGGAGAGGGAAAAGTATGTTATTTCTGCCACATTCCCATTATTGGTAATTAATTGCTCAAACCAATGCTTGTAAGACACTTGCTCTGGAAAAAAAAAATCGATGCTGAGTTCCAAATAACCATTCCAGAATTAACTTACTTTAGTTTTTTAATAGTCATATTTTTAAAACTATATAAGCTTCAGAGCATAGAAACTATTTCAAATACTAGTCAAAGGCTATCTTCACTTTATCTTCCAGAGCTGAATCTCTGGGTAGCAGTTAAGAACATGAAAGAGAATGGGGAAATAAAGGGGAAACATACCCTTCCTTTCTCTCAAAAGAATAAAATACCATCACAGTCATGGCAAACTGTGTTATCTCAATTTTCAGGGATTTGAAAAAGAGGTAATTCTCTCTAGAATTCTTTCCAAATTCATCCCACGAGAGGTGTTTCCCTAGATACTCCTAATCCGCGGGGAATGATAAATATCCTGGAATAAGAGGCCCAATAAAAACAGAAATATCTGAGATCTAATGAATCCATGGTTAGAGCCACCAATGCCATGATTACACAAAACCTAGCCATCCCCACTACGGTGACCATTTCATCACTAATGCTTTCTCCTCTCTAAAGGCTAACAAACCAAGTTCCACTTTGTTAATCCTAGTGGGCCCCTCTCCCCTGGTCCCTGTGCACTAGTGCCCCAGCCAAACTTACAAGAGACAGGTGTACAGCCTAGTCTAGGACAGGGATATGTGGGTAGCTTGCTCAGTCACAGGTAGGCTTCCTGCTCTGAGGCTTCTTAGCACTAGCAGCCTAGCACAAACCATTTTCTTTCTGGATAAGATAATATTCCTCTGGGAAAGAGGTTAGGTCTTCCTCTCTGTGACCCTCTGAGCAGATCTGACTTCCTTCCCACAAACTGACATCATTCAAGAGAAGTCTCTCTTGATCTCTTATTTCCTTCTTAGCCCCAAGTCACCCTCCAGCTTGAAAGGATCAGGAAGCTCTCCCTCACCCTGATAAAAGCCTTCTTCACCAACTTTTCTGTAGCAATCAGCCCAGCTCTTGCCACATATCCCCTTATTTGCTGAATAGATGAATGACTAAGGATTCTGTTTTCACTTGTTTCTATCTCCCCTTCACGGGAACACTTCCACAGATGGGCAGCCTCCCCACGGTGGCATGGTCAGAACGGCCTCAGGCATCTGCAGGCTACTCAGCACTACCTCAGAGCTGCTGCCACTTTCACACCGACAATCAATTTGGAAAAGCACCTCAGCCTATGACCAGTGAACACAGGTGACAAGTTGGGAAGGTGAAGCAGGGGTGTAATAAGGGAAACACAGTGCTAACTTAAATGGCACCTCCAGGTATGAGAATGCCATGGAGACAAAGGAATGGCAAAGAAAGAGCAAGGATTTCTCTGAAAAGTAGAAACTTCTTTCCTACCCTGTATTCTCAGATGCCCACCTGGAGTAGGCCCTGCATTCTCCAAGCTCCCACCTCCATTTCTCAAAATACCCTCCTGAGTGCAGTATCCAAGGCTCCTTTATCCTTCCCTCTAGGAACTCTTCCTGTCCCTCTTCCCCAGCCAGATTCCTAGTCACTGTCTCTAGAGAAACTGTCATAACCTGAATGTCAGGTTTATTCACCACTGTGAAGTTTCTGATGTCTGAAAAGGACTGAACTATGTCTGAAGAATTTTCCACATTCAATGCACTCATAAGGCTTCTCACCAGTGTGAATCCTGTAATGTTCACTAAGGTGTGCATACTTGCGGAAGGTTTTTTCACACTCACTACATTTATAGAGCTTCTCACCAGTGTGAGTTCTATGATGTTCAGTAAGAGACGTGTTGTGAGCAAAGGCTTTCCCACATTCCTGACATTTATAGGGCTTCTCTCCAGTATGAATTCTCATATGCTGAGTGAGGCAGGTATTCTGGTTAAAGCCCTTCCCACATTCATTGCATTTATAGGGTTTTTCTCCGGTGTGGCTTCTCTGATGCCGAATAAGGCAAATGCTCTGAATGAAAGCTTTACCACACTCACTGCATTTGTAGGGTTTTTCCCCTGTATGAATTCTCTGATGTTTAGTGAGTGGGGTGCTCTGAGCAAACGCTTTGCCACATTCCTTACACTTATAGGGTTTTTCTCCAGTATGAATTCGCTGGTGTTTAATAAGGGATGGGCTCTGACAAAACGCTTTCCCACATTCCTTACATTTATAGGGTTTCTCTCCAGTATGAATTCTCTGATGCTGAGAGAGGTTTGCCTTTGTATGGAAAGTCTTCCCACATTCATCACATTTATAGGGTTTTTCCCCAGTGTGAATTCTCTGATGTTGTGTAAGATTTGAGTGTTTGCGAAAAGAAGAGCCACATTCATTGCATAAATAAGGTTTCTCGCCAGTGTGAATTCTCTGATGATGAATGAGGTGTGTGTTCTGACTGAACGCCTTCCCACATCTATTACATTTATAAGGTTTCTCTCCAGTGTGAATTCTCTGGTGTTCAGTGAGATGTGAATGATTGCGGAAGGAATTCCCACAGTCATTACATTTATATGGTTTCTCTCCAGTGTGGATTCTCTGATGCTGAGTAAGAAATGATCGACATCGAAATGTTTTCCCACACTGCTCACATCCATATGGTTTCACCCCGGTGTGAATTCTTTGATGTCGAACAAGGAATGAGCTACGACTAAAAGTTTTCCCACATTCCTCACATGTGTAGGGTCTCGTATGAGTTCTCTGATGCTGGGTAAAGGATGAGCTCTGATTAAAAGATTTTCCACATTCACTACATTTCCAAGATTTTTTCTGTGTAGAGAAGATCGGACAATTACTTTGGTCTGAAATCTCATTGGTGTTTATGCTACTTGTCTCCCACTGATGTAGGCTCTCTTCTGTAGAAACCCTGAGATGTGTAACAAGGCTTGAGGTCAAAAGCACGCTTCTCTCAAAATTATATTCTTGTCTAATCATTTCTGGAGGTGCTTCCTTGTGGATGAAAGTTATTCCCCCAAAACCTTCTTGGACAAGGCATGGTCCAGGAACCTCTCTGGGAGGGTTTTCCTTCATGCTCTCACATACATATTTTTCTGCAAATGTAGAATCCTGGTATTCATCCTCTTGGGATCTCTTTGATGCTATCCCTGGCAAATCAATTTCAGAGCCATCCTGCTCTGGAGCAGGCTTGTTCACCCAACCTGAAAAAAACCACCACAGTGAGTATCTCTTGTGCAAGGCAGAGTGCAAGCCCCTGAACTTATAGGGACCTAACTTTGACAGGTCTCAGTAATGGCCTATGAGTAATGGCCAATAAGAGCAAGTGGGGGTAGGACTTCCCCGGTGGCGCAGTGGTTAAGAATCTGCCTGCCAATGCAGGGGACACGGGTTCAAGCCCTGGTCCGGGAAGATCCCACATGCCGCATAGCAACTAAGCCTGTGTGCCACAACCACTGAGCCTGCAAGCCACAACTACTGAGCCCCTGTGCCACAACTACTGAAGCCCGCACGCTTAGAGCCCATGCACTGCAACGGAGAGTAGCCCCCGCTCGCTGCAACTAGAGAAAGCCTGCGTGCAACAAAGACCCAATGCAGCCACAAAAAAAAAAAGAGCAAGTGGGGCAAGTAATTCAGAGTTACAACTAACTGGTGGAAAAGATCTGCATCAGGGTAAGGTGATCACCATTAATGAAAAATGAGTAGCTGCAGACACCAAGGAAGTGACAGAATCAGAGACCAGGGAGATAAAGAGGAAAAAACAAACAATAACAGATTAAGACAGGGCAAGACAAGAAACATGGATGGTTTGTATTCAAAGAGTGGAGAGTGAGAGAATGTAAAAGTGCAAAATAGTGGAAATGAGATCAAATGAGTACCAGGGAAAAGCTGGCCTCAAGAGATGCTCCCTCAATAGATGCTCACTCACATTCACCCCAGCATTCCTAAAAGAGAGGGTAATTTGCTCTCCTGAGCTTCATTCAGTTTCTCTTGTAAAATTTTCAAAGCCCTCCTGTTTCTTCCACTGGTGATCCCTTGCTTACTCACCTGGACAAATCTCTCTTTCAATCTCTCTCTCTTCAGCTCCTTGCATATTCAACATCCACAAATCTTCTCTTTGCTTTGATTGTAAAAGACTTCAAGGTTGAAAAACTGGGAGCCCTGCTCATAGAGGAAAAAAAGGTGGGGGAGGGGATATCACTGTCCCAGTAAACAGAAAAATGAGATAGAGCTGTTGCCTAAGGATATTATCTGGTAACTCACACAAAACCTGTCAGGACAGCAACGTGCCTGCATCACCAAGAGTCAGGGTTGGTTTCCAGCTTTCTAGGTTAACAAACTCCATTTGTCAGCTGTCCAAGAAGTGGCAGCCAGACAGACTGACATATTAGCAAACACTCAGGTACTTGAGAAATAAAGGAGAATGTTATTTATAAAGATAAAAATAACTATGAAGTGAATAGGCATATCCATGTCAATTAGTGCACTCTTTCCACTATACAATAATCTATATGAAAAGTCAATTAATATAGTCAAACGTTGTGTTGGGAAATGGCCTCAAAGCAAGGCTAATGCATTAAGTCTGATCCACCCACCTCCCCTATATGTCAAGGAGCTGGACAGTAGTTAGGGATTTCTATTTGATACAACCTAGAGATATGCTGATTGTCCTTTCTTCAAGATGTCTTATCAATTCAAAATCTTTTCTTCAGGCATAGCTCAATATAAGAGTGTAGGCTGCAGTTGAAAAAACAAAAACACTTTGTGAAATAATTTTTGACTTACAAAGAGTTGCAAAAATAGTATAGAGAGTTTCTGGTTTTTGGAAAGTCAAAATCATAACTGTTCATCCAAAAATGTCTCTCCATATAACCCTGAAGTGAGAAGTAGAATTGGAAGCATTATCTCAAGAAAAACAGAAGGCAGAGAGATGGTTTACCATAATCAAGAGCTCAGAAGGCATGGAAGAATAGGATGTCTGGTGAAGTATATAATAAGGCTGGCCCTGTGGACTTCTCATCAAGGTCTGTGCCTCAGTGTTGAGTTTTAGAGGTTTAAGAGGATCCTATCTGGGATTTCCTGATCCTCTTCCATAGCAGGGACATCCTCTTCCATAGCAGGGACCCACTGCAGAATCCTACAGAGACTCATGAAGTAGTGTGGGGTTTGGCTATAATCAGAGCTAGACAGTGGAGAAAAAGTCAGACATGCCCCCGCCTACCCAGAGCTTACGTCACAGCTCAACAAAGACATTAACACCAGTAGTTACAAATAAGGGAATTATAAAAGGAGAAATACTGGGTCCTGTAGAATGCAGAGCAGAGGGGACCTAATCTAATCTGGGAAAGAAAGCCTCCCTGAAGAAGAGATAAATAAGAATTAGACAGGTGAAGAGGGAAAAGAAGATACCAGAGAGATGAAACAGAATATACAAAAGGAATTAAGCCCCATACTTTGGAAGAATGAAAGAGATCTAGTAAGGCCAAAGTATTAGGCACTAGAAATAAGACATGAAGCCCAAGGCAAGCAAATACAACACTGCAAACCACTTTAAGGAATTTACCCTAAAGTGAGCAGAAAGCCATAAAAAGTACTGGAAAAGGTTTGAAAAATATGTGACATGATTAGATCTTCTATTAAACACACACACACACACACACACACACACACACACACACACACACACACACACAACTTATCCTTTTGCCCATAGAGCAAAGTGTGTACAAGGGGTGGAAGGTAGGAGGCAAGGTGAAGGCTGGAGGACCCCTTGGGAGGTTGTTTCAGCAGTCCAATAAGGGGACTGGGATGACTAAGAGACAGAAACAACAGGACAGGATGACTATTGGAGGGAGATGTGAGGGAGAAGGAGAAGTTGATGATAATTTGCTGGTTTGGGGCTTGAGAGATGACAGTGACCTTTAGTGAGAGGGGTAACACTGGTTTGAGGAGGAAAAAGATACATTCAGTTTGAAATATCAGTCATACATATATGGAACAGAGGACAGAGGTGTGGGCTGAAAACTTGTATTTAGAGTTTTTGTCATAAAGAAGGTAATTGAAATTCTGGGGGTAACAGATAAAATCATCAAAAGAGTGTAGCTAGGAAACCTCAACAGTGAGTTTACACATTTATAAGGAGGTTTAACTCTGGCTTTTGATTTTTAGATTCCTAATCCCTAAGAGAAATAAGTAAACTAATTTAATATATGATAAAAATTGGCATTTCTAATCATAAAAAAATTGATTACTCACAATTTATGTTGGGACTGTTGCTTAAGTATCTGGAAAAAACACTTAGTGAGATTCCTACCTCACACCACATACCAAAATAAACCAAAACCCAGTAAAGGGTTAAAAAATGTATTTTTGATTTATACATCAAGAAGTAGATAGACCTGATAGATAAAAGACTTCCTATTAACGAGTAAAGAAAAAAGATGAACCGATAGAAAAATGCAAAGTACAACAAATACACCAAGAATTTAAAAAGGCCAATAGACATACCAAAACAAAGTTTCACCTCACTGGTAATCAAAGAAATGGGAACTGAAAGAATGAAGAATCAATTTTTATATCAAGTTGGAAACTCTCTCTTTAATGCTAAAACTGAAAACTGGCAAAGGTGCAGGGAAAGAGAGCTTCTCACACACCACTGGTGGGAATGTAAACTGGTACCATCTTTCTAGAGCTAACTGGCAATATACTGAGTTGGCCAAAAAGTTCGTTCGTAAGATGTTACAGAAAAACACAAATGAACTTTTTGGCCAACCCAATATATTAGGTCTTAAAGTTGTAGGCTGAGTGGCAGTTGGGACACCACGATCACCATTTTGTAGGTACAGAAAGTCAGAACAAAATTCTCAATCTGTACTATATACAACACCTGCAATGGATCTCAGAAGATCCTCAGTCATCAGTATGTCATAAAAATGCCTATATTATTTAACCTAGTAATTCTACTGTTAGAACTTTTTCATAGAGAAGGAACCTCCTAGAGTGGGAGAAAAAAACCCAAACTGAACTCTTTTGCTACCTGTAAAAAAAAAAAAAAAAATCCCCTGAAATGTTGTTGGAAAACACAATTTTTCTGTTGATGGACACTGAGGCTTAGCAATTTAGCAAAGTATGGTACTTCCACTTGGTGGAAATTATACAGACATCAGATAATTGAAAATGAAAATATGTGACAATGTGGAAAAATACTTATAGGCAAATGTGAAAAAAAACCACAGGATATTAAAATTTCAAATACAATCTAACGTCATATATGTATGTTAAAATATACATATGAATAAGATCAAGAAGGAAAAGTAATCACCACCATGTTGATATAAATTATGAATGATTTTCTCTTCTATTTTCCAAATTTCCTCAATCATCTATATTTTGCCTTATTTTTAAAAAACTTAAATCTCTCAGAATATCTATCAATTTGTTAGCCATGATCATCTTGAGGAATAAGATTATGGTAAACTTTTGTTTTAAGGCCTTTTTGCAATGTTTTAAAGTTTTCCTGTAGAAATAAGTAAATAACTCTGTAGTCAGAGAAAACAAGTGAAAAAAATATAATCAGAGATAAGCACAGAGATTTATGTACAAAGATCACATTGTTACTATAACTGTAAAAAATACAGGCAAGTAAACATTGATGGCATATCAATATGATAGATTATGAAACTATTAAGAGTCATGTTTGCAAAGAACATGAGAAAATACAATGTTAAAACTGGAGACTACAAAACACTAAAACAAAAAATATGCATATATATACCAGTACTAAAGTAAGCATTCAATAAACAGAAACTATTATTACTACACAGATATATACAAAACACACACATAAGAAAGGACAGAGGAAAACCCACTAAAATGTCAACAACTGATCTCTAGGTCATTTAATGGGTTACTTTATTTTGTCCTTTATATCCTTCTACATATTTCATTTTTCCTGCAATAAACATGAATTACTTTTATAGTCAGTAAACCATTTAAAAATGAGAGATCTCACTCAGGGGTTTAAACACCCCCCCCCCCAAAAACCTTTCTTTTCACTGCCACACCTAACGGATATGGTATTGGTTTCCCTTTCAAAATAAGATCAAAGTGGCAAAGTGGACTGGACTGGGACTCAGGAAACTTTGCTCTGCCATAGCCCACATGAGCAGGCTATTTATCTGAAAAAGGTGACAGATAATATCCACGAGTCCTTCCAGCTCCAACGTTCTGTGAAACCCCTGACTAAATTTTTTTTTTTTTTTTTGGCTGCGCCACACAGCTTGTGAGATCTTAGTTTCCCGACCCCAGGGATTGAACCCAGGCCCTCAGCAGTGAAAACTCGGAGTCCTAACCACTGGACCACCAGAGAATTCCCTAAATGAGTTAATTAATTCACGTAAAGCATTTATAAAGATATCTGCCACATATCAGGCACTCAACAGGGGTTAGGCATTATTATGTTTGAGAAGCACACGTTGGTAACAACCACTGCCCTCCAGTCGTGGATCATCTGAGCTGTTTGTCTATGCCAAAAGTTAGCAAACCTTGCCTTTGTAGTTTGAAAACAGAACCAGACAATAGGTAAACAAGTGATCTTGGTTGTGTTTCAATAAATTTTTTTTTACAAAAACAGGTGGTAGACCAAAATTTAGCCCGTGAGCCACAGTCTGCTGTCCCCCTGGCCTCTAAGTTGCCCAGAATAGGATGTACAGGTGCTTCCACAAATACATAATGTGGAATAATCTGTTGGTGATTTTAAGATGCTGAAAGGATCTATCTGAATCCAGATTTGGGGGAAACGGGTATTATGGTGAACGGACATATATATCTCCATCCTCATCTTGCTAAACTAAGAGGGATCTGGCTTCCTCCTCATGCCTTGTAAGATTTCTCCCTGCTGCCACTTCCCTACCCCTCTAGAAGGATTCTGGGGAAGCCAGGTGGGGTTTTCCAAGAATTTGAAACTACAATTCCTTCAATAAGACCACACTTAAATGTACTCTTCTCTGAAGCCCTTCTTGATTTGCCTGTTGGCCCCAAGTAACGTATTCTTCCAGGCTGCAGCAGCACACTGGATCTATCTCTTCTGCAGCCTTGGGTCATTCAGTAGCAATGTGTCCTCGGATAAGTTACCTATTCTCTCGTACCTCAATCTCCTCACTAAAAACTAGACAATACGTTGCTGTGAAGGCTAAATAAATTAGCACAACTGCTTAAAACAGTGGCTAGTACACGTTAAGTGCCAAATAAATGTGTTTTAAAACATTACCACAGAAATCTGCTCACATATATATCTTCCAGCACTACAGAGGAAGCGTCTTCCCATTTGGCGGGCTCCGAGGTCACTCACCCTGTAGCCCCGCCTCTAAACCCTGTGTAATATTTGGCAAGTAATGGATAGTAAATTTTTGTTGTTAGACGTTAACATTTCCATACGTGCTATCACGTACATGCTATCAACTGAGCTTTAGAGAGAAAAGAAGGCAGTGACAATCCAACTTTATAGAGATCAGGAAACCGGCTCTATCATGGGTAATTATAACCCAGGTCTCGAGACTCCCTAGCTAGTGCGCTTTACACTATTTGCCTTCTCCTCTTAAGTCGGTCCCTTAAAAAAGTGTGAGCTGCAGGACTGGTTGGGGGAAGTAGCTGGTATCCAGACCGAGAACTCTGGCCCCAGGATTTCATTTCCAAACACGGGTCCTAGGTCTTGATCATTTATCCATCACTCAATCATCATTCATTCATTTATTCACTTCACCATCTTCTTAGGCGTGTCCTCTGTGCCAGGCCCTGGTGAGTGCAGTGTTGAAGCTGCAAGCCGGGCCGGGCCGCCGGGAGTTCGGAGCCGCCGTGCTGGCAGCAATCCGGGGAGAACGAGGCCCGGGCGGGCTTGCTACATAAACCTGGGCCGCCGCCACAGCTGAGACGCACCCTGAGCCGCTGCCTTCCCCTCCCTTGGGCCCCGCCCGCTCACCGTGATGTCCGGCGGCTCCCAGCGGGGCGGCGACCACGGTCCCGGAGGTACACGGAAACCCAGGGCGCAGGCTCACCCGCCCGGACCGGAAGAACAGCAGCGCGACCGGTAGTGCGTCATCAGCGACTCCCGAAGCGCAGCCCTCGCTTGCCTCTCTAGGAATCGGGAGGAGCCTCTCGATAGGGGCCTCATAGAAGCCAATCGCGGGCTGGTTTACCTCCAAGCCCAGTGGCGTGCCTGATGTCCCATGAAAGACTGCCTTCACCCGGAACACAGTGACCACCTCATGCCTGGGGAAAACTGTAGATGGGGGCGTTAAGGTTGGAAAGATTGCTAAGTGGGAGTCAGAACGGGCCATCTCGGACTTCCCTGGTGGCGCAGTGGTTAAGAATCCGCCTGCCAATGCAGGAGACATAGGTTCGAGCCCTGGTCGGGGAAGATCCCACATGCCACTGCGCAACTAAGCCCATGCGCCACAACTACTGAGCCTGTGCTCTAGAGCCCGCGAGCCACAACTCCTGAGACCACGTGCCACAACTACTGAAGCCCACAGGCCTAGAGCCTGTGCTCTGCAACAAGAGAAGCCACCCAATGAGAAGCCCGCTCGCCGCAACTAGAGAAAAGCCCGTGCGTAGCAACAAAGACCCAAGGCAGCCAAAAATAAATAAATAAATTTATTAAAAAAAAAAAAAAGAATGGGCCATCTCAGCAAGGGAGTAGTACATTCCATCTGCTAAAAATAGCTCCTGATTATGAACCTTGACCTCAACACTGGGCTCTGACCAGGGAGGCCAGCCTGGTGTTTCTTCCGGGTGTGAGTGGTCTGGTGGCAGACGAGATGGGAGCTCTGGCTGAAGGCCTTCCTGCACTGGGTGCGGCAATAGGTCTTCTTGCCCGTGTGGCTCTGCGGGTGCACCAGGAGGCGAGGGCTTCAGCTGAAGGCCTTGCGGCACTCAGGGCACACGTAGGGCTTCACCCCAGTGTGCACCCTCTGGTGCAGGATCAGGTGGGAGCTGCGCGTGAAGGCCTTCCCACCCTCCCCGCACCCACACGACTTCTCCCGTGTGCATTCTCTGGTGGACCATGAGAGTGGAGCTCTGGCTGAAGGCCTTGCCATACTCAGTACATGTGGAGAGATTTTTGCTGGGGGCAAGAAGTGTTTCGGTTTTTTTTTAACTTTTGTATACCCCCTGATAAAAAGGGAACAAGATTGGAAATGCACCATGTAAGGAAGTAGAATAACACTCCCTCTGGAATAAAGATATATCAATCATTGGTCTTTCATGGGCCTTCTACTTTTTCAGAATAAAATGAAAACACACACTCATTCACAAGAGAGGTACTTGAAAAGAGGTGAAAAGAACAGAGTAAAGGCACCCATCTATCCACAAGTCTATCTGTAGCATCAGTCATATAAAGATTCTATATACATTAAATCAATATATTCCTGAATTGAATTCCCTTTGAATTAAAAATTGCCATTGAAAAAAGCTCATTAACAAGTCTCTCCTCACTTACTTGTCTGCAGGCTGTTCAGAATGCCCTGCTGTCCTGCTCCCCTCTTTTCTGGCTTCCCCAATGCACAGACCTCTGGAATCTCTCCCTGGAGTCTTCCAAAGAATTCTCCTTTCAGTTTGCTCTAGAATCAAATCCTCCTTTTCAACTTTGGTCTCACTATCTGAGCAAGGCATAGAAGATAAAAACAAATAATATATAGCAAAAAGAAAAAGAGAATCAGCTTTATATTCTAGACAGGAAAGAGACTATATTGGGATTTAAGGAAACCCAATAAATGACTTCTCTCTTTAAATAAGCAACATGGGGAAATTCCCTGGTGGTCCAGTGGTTAGGAGTCCGTGCTTTCACTGTTGAGGGCCTGGGTTTGGGGAACTAAGATCCTGCAAGCCATGGGGCATGGCCAAAATAAATAAATAAATAAAAGCAAAGAATCAACATAGCACTGGGGCCAAGAGTGTGGTCTCTGGGGCCAGACTGCTGAGGTGAAATCCTGCCTCTGTCACAAGCAGTTACTTGACCTCTCTGTGCCTCAGTTTTCCTATCTGTAGAATGGATTAATGCTAGTACCTATTTCATGATGTTTTTAGAACATCATGAAATTATGATTTCACTATAATTTCATTATTCATTATAATAGTTCTAATACATTAGAACTACCTAATGCTAGTACCTATCTCATGATGTTCTTAGAATTTAAAAATTTAATGTCCATAAAGTGTTAGCTAGGTAAGTGTTAGCTATTAGTAAAATTCTCTGCTCAATTGACAAATAAGATATGCAAAGACCAATATATTATCTTTATTACTGAAAAGCTGATATTGTTGAATGTGGCTTATAGTTGCAGTCAAGTGAGGTTACTAACACCGAATCCCAGGATTAGATAGCATTAACCACCCAGGGACACAGTACTGGGCTACCATGGGTTTGCCCCTGTAACACCTGCAGCAAAGAGGAACAGGGCGGACACATGGTCTCTGTGGAAAAACTGGACCCCAAGGGTGAGGAAGGAGGAGGGCTGGCTTTCACACAGACTTTTCCAAAGTCATCAATCAAATCCAATCCCTTTTTGTCCTAGGGCAAGAGTGAGTGTGGGGTCAGAGAGAGGATACAAGTGTTACACCAGTGAGCTTCCTGAAACATCAGGAGTGAGGGAGTAGAGTATTTAAATTCATAATTTTTCTATACATGCACCATGGTTTCAGAGTATGGGCAGAGGAAGAAAAAAAAAAAAAGAAAAAGAAAGGGCAGTAAAGGAAAGCTTGCATTCTGAGGAAGAGGCAGAGATGGCGCTGTCACCAGAAATGTGCCCAGGGAGGGCCATGCCTGCAGATGTAAAGACTGCCAAAACAGGAGGGGACACACGGGATGTCTTGGGAACTGGCCAAAGCAGCAAGTGAAGGTCAGAGAAGGGCTTGGATGTGGACTGTGGGGCCCTAGGAGTCAAGGAGCTTGAGCGCATCCCCTTTGCCAGCGAGAGAGAGAGGCAGGATGAAAACTCCTGAGAGGGAACTGAGGGGTCCATGCAATCAGGTAGGGCAGGGGAGCAGGGAGCTACGAGGTAGGCAGGGCCAAGGGCCTGCTGTGGGCAAAGCCAGGCCCTGGGATTGGCAGTGGGGCAGGGAGGCGGTGCACAGAGGTGTGGATCCCCAGCCTCACTGCCTACAAGCTTAGTCTAGGTGGGAAGAGAGAACAGAGTGGCCAACCCTCCAAATCGGTGGGGATGGACACACTCTGCCCCTTTTCACCCCACATCTACAGGAGATAGAAAACGAAAGAAGACCCGCTCAAGGAGGTCCAGGAGAGGGAACTCGGCCTTTGCTTCCAGGAGGGCTGCAGAAGCAGGGGAGCATCAAAACGCCAAGGAAGCTCCTTAGCAGAGCAGTTCAGTTTCCTCCCTTTGGGACTGGGAGAGCCAGGGAGGCAAGACTCAAGCCCAATACCGGGGAAGAGTGATACCTGGTTAAACTGTTTTTGAGCACATTCTCGAAGAGCAAAGAACAGTTTGGAGGGTAGAGGTGGCCAGGGTCTACCTCAGTCCAGCCTGAGCCCTCACTGTGGTCTTATCTCCCATCCCCTAACCCCCTTCTCGGCTTCCCTGAACTTTCTGGTCATATTCATGCTCCCTAAAAAAGAGTTCTTGCCTGTTTCTTTTCTTTCGTCTTCCTCATGGCCTGGAGCGGTCAATCCTCGTCCTTCTACTCACCGCAACTGCCCAGCCACCCAGCCACCCAGCCGTCCATCATCTGGGACCGGCTCAGGTCGCACCTCCCTCAGGGAGTCTTGGTCTGCCCCTCCCCAAGCTCCCAGTGATTGGCCCCCTCCTGTCTCCTCAACCACCTCGGCTATCCAGCCCCACTGCTTTGACAAAATGACTTCATATTTTTTTGTGAATTAGGTTCCTCTTTCCCATCTGTCCATTTTATCTTCCCAACGAGGCTATGAGTTTTTGCAGGGCCACAGCTGAATCCTATGATGCCTACAGCCTTCCTAACCTGGTGCATTGGTGCAGGTCTCCGTGAGGACACAGTGCTGGCTAGGCATAATCCCTGCCCTCAAATCTACCAAGAGGAGGGACTTCCCTGGTGGCGCAGTGGTTAAGAATCCACCTGCCAATGCAGGGGACACAGGTTTGAGCCCTGGTCCAGAAAGATCCCACATGCCACGGAGCAACTAAGCCCGTGTGCCACAACTACTGCTACTGAGCCTGCGCTCTAGAGCCCGCGAGCCACAACTACTGAGCTTGCGTGCCACAACTCCTGAAGCCCACATGCCTAGAGCCCGTGCTCCACAACAAGAGAAGCCACCGCAATGAGAAGCTCGCTCACCGTAACGAAGAGTAGACCCCGCTTGCCGCAACTAGAGAAAGCCCGCGCGCAGCAACGAAGACCCAGCACAGCCAAAAAAAAAAAAAAGAGGCATATGCTGAAGAGTCATCTCCAGGAGGGGATGTGGGCCCCACACAGTCACAAAAGCATCCCTCCCAAAGCACACCTTCTCTTCTTGGACAGGGAGCTCAGCCTGACTAATGATCACAGCAATGCGACATGACTGACAGTTCACAGCCTCGTCCTGGCCCCGTCTCCTTGAAGCTCACCACCCTGTGACGCTGGCTGGGCAGGTGAGGAAATTGACTGGGAAGCTGGCTGGGCTGGTGAGGAGTCTGTGGCTTCCCAGAGATGATCCAACAAGCCAGAGGCAGAGCAGGTCCTCAAAGGACCCTCAGGGCTGCCTGGCACTCAGCACTCAGTACGAGCTGGCCACTCTGACACTGGGTTAAAAAGAAAGAAATGAGCCCAGTGCATCTGGGCTAATACACCTAAAGGTCCAGGACCCACGGGGGAACCAAGAATGGCTTATGAGAAGGCCAGAAGTTGAGTCCCACCCCTGCCCCGGCAACCCCTGGTCCTTTTCTCACCCTCTTCTAGGGCCAGCCTGTCTCCCCACCTCTCACGGCCAGCGGTGGTCCACCAGGCTCCAAATGGGAGCTCCGCTCAGCCCTGCCGGTGGTGTTCCCAAGGCTAGAGCCACGGCCGGGGCTTCTCCTCTGTCAGGCTCACGGGGCTTGTCCTCACTCGCGTGCATCGCATTCTCACTCAACTCCCTGATGGCAAAGAAGAAACCCTGATGTGTTCCGACTGTGACTTCCTCGGGCTCAGGGAGTGTCACCTGAAGGGGCAGTAAACACTGTTCAACACAGAGCTGCCCATCCTGGGAGGGTCACTGGCTCTTGAAGGAGGCAGGGCCAGCTTTGGGACCAGGCCTCCTGTGAACACAGCTCACGACAGTGGGCACCCATTGTTCCAAAGGCAGGCTGGAAGGAAGGACAGGTGCTCCAGGCCACCCCGGGCACTGGAAGCCACTCCAGCACCCACAGCTGTCTGGGACCAGGGGTCATCCATCCTGCTTTTGCCTCAGTCCAGACCCTGCCAGAGACTCTTACTTCCTGAGACATCCCCTCATGGCTTCTTCTGGCCCCAGGGGTCACAGAACCACCTGGCTCCTTCCTCAGCACAGTGGTTCCTTGGACTCTCATCTAAACAGATTCTACCTTTTGGGACCTGAGTTATGACTTTACATCTCCCCTCCCTGACCTGTTTCCTATCCTCTCAACAGCCAAGGCCTCTGCTCCTTAGTCTCAAGCTTCAGGGAGATTTGGTGTAACTTCCAGCAGCAGTGATGGGGGAATCCAGCCCAGCTGCAGGGGCAGGACTGAGCTTGGCTAAGGCCTTTGCTGTCCCCAGTCTCTGCCCAGGTGAGGGCCCACCACCACCAGGGGACAAAAAGGAACAGCTGCTCGGCGGCTCCTGCCATTGATGTCTATGGGTGAGGCAGTCTGCAGGAACTGCACCCCATGTTGAACTGCGAAAGTAAAAATGTTTTCCCAGTCAGGTAAGGCTTGGCTTCTTTTATCCATGCCTACCCTGTCCTCCAGCAGGAATATGGCAGGTCTCTGCAACCAGGCAGCTTTTTAACGGTTACAGAGCCATTTCAAACTCCTCATTTCATCCCAGCCTCCTACCTGGAGTGGAAGAGAGGACTTACGTTCGGAGAGGTTAGGGATTTGTCCTGGGTTGGAGGTAAGTGAGGGGCAGGGCCAGTCTAGAATGCTCTCTTCCCCAACAAGAGGTTTGGGAAAATAATCCCGTCCGCAGCGGCACGTCTGCTTTGTGTCCACCGGCCCGAGACCGGCGAAATGAGCTCAACAGGACCGGGATCCCAGGGTCTTGGAGGAAGCAGCCCTTGAGCTGGTATGAGCCCCTCCTCTTCCAACGCCCTGCCCCTCGCCCTCCCACCCTGTCTGACCCCTTTCCCCGCCCCGGCACGCTCTCCTCCACGTCTCTGCTCTTCCCCATCCCCACCGCATGTTCTCCCCGCGCGGGCCGCGGCTCCAGGCCCACTGCCCCGACTCCCCACCCCCGTGGCAGCCTTCCTCCTCCCCTTAAGCTGACTTCAGGCTGCAGGCCCTCCTCCGCTTTCCCAACACACCCGCTCCCAGCGCCGGACTGCGACCGCGTCCTTTCTCTCCCGGGACTGCGGACCCCGCCCTCTCCTCCATCCCCAGCAAGCCTGGCCCACCCCGCCTCTTCCGGCTATCCCCTCTTTCTCCGGCAGCTGCCCCTCCCCTGGGCCGCCACCCCCGGCTCACCCGGGCGCGAGCCTGCCTCTCCCAGACCGCGGACCCTCGGCGAGCTGAGAGCGGCCCAGTGACATGGCCGGGGTGGGAGCACCCGGCTGCCGGCTGCTGCCCCGCAGCTCCAGGAAGCAGGGAGGTGTCTCCATCTTCGTGGAGCTCCCGCTCAGTTCCTCCCGCTGGACTCCGAGGAAAAGGGGAGGGCTGCGGGGCCAGGACCCAGCTCGGTCCTTGCTACAAAATGGATTTCAAACGGACCTATCTCAAAGACCAGGCGACATCATGGGAGAATGTATAATCTTGAAGAGGACAAGTCTTTGATCTGATATTAAATCCTAAATATCCGAACAGCAAAAACTAAAGTAAAAGGACTAAACTGTAAACTGCGGAAAATGCAACACATCTGGCAGATGAGAAGAGTAACTTCTTTACTACAGAATTGGTAGAAACAAATTCCTAAGAGGATCAACAACCCAACAGAAAAACTTGTTAAGAACATGAGCAAGCAATTCACACAAAAAAGAAATACACCTGGCTTTTAAACACAAGACATGATATTCAGTTTCACTCATAATTGAATGCAAATGAAAACATGAGAGCATTTTTCACTTATCAGATCAGAAAAGACAAACAATAGTTCTATAGAGGATTCAGGGAAGTGGGCATTTTCATACACATACTGTACTGGGAACTGCATTTGCAATTTCTATCAAAATATCAAAAGTACCTACCCTTTATCAATATATCCTTCAGACAAAGTCGTGCACATACCAAGGACAATGTGCCGGAATATTCAGCATGGCATTGTTTGCAAAAGCAAAAGATAGAAAAGAAGCTACATGGCCACCAATAGGACACTTGCTCATGAATCATGGTACATCCATACAACAGACTATCACACGGCAGTGAAAAAAAGAATGAGGTAGATCTTACAGGGTAACACGGAACCATCTCCAAGACACACTAAGCTTAGTGAACCCTAAGCTCGTGTGTGTGTGTGTGTGTGTGTGTGTGTGTGTGTGTTTAAGGGAGAATACAAAAGACTGTAAATGCATGTCTGGAAGGATCCCCAAGAAATTGACAACGGTTATCTCTGGGGTGCTCCTACCTAGGGTACTCTGGACTGGGAGGGAGATGACTTTTTCATTGTCTGCTCTTGTACCACTCAACTTTTCACCCCAGGCAAGCCCTGTTCTTCCAATTTAACAAAGCACTTTTAGATGAGGAGAGGGGTTCATGGAGGCGCACTGAGAAAGTAGCTTGGGAAAAGGGAGAATGGGCTTTGGCCTCAGTTATTCTAATCTTGTGACTACTGACTTTGAAAATGGAGATAAGAGAACTTCCCTCCTCAGGTGAGGTTGGAATGAGATAAGAAACATTTGGCATTTAGCACAGTGCTTAGCACACAGGAGCCCCTCAACTAACAGAGCAGTTACAACCTTGCTATTGGCCCAGCAGGGGGACCTGGGTAGCCAAGTAGCCTGCTAGGACTTGGGTTGCCTCCTTCTACTCATGGCGACACAGGGCAGCCCCACAAAGAAACCAGGACCTCTCGGGCCTGGGTCCTTACAGGGTGTGGAGGGCTGGATTTCTGGCTTGGGAATTTGCTGCTTGCTCTTCCATGCCCCAAAGGCTGCCTGCTCATCCCCTCTGTCCCTTCTCCTCTGGCACCTGCCGCTGCTTGGGTCAGAATCCTAGGGTCTCTCTCGGACTCTGACAAAAGCTGTCTATATGGTTTCCCGGATCCTTTCTCCCCTCACCAGCCCAGCCTCCACACGCCAGCCACAGCTGCATGTCACAAACATTGGGGTTACATATATGCCTCAGTTGAATCCCTTCGCCTGGCATTAGGTCCTTGGTAACTGGCCACTTTATTTCCCCAGACCCTTATTCTGCTGTTCCCCACTACCCATTCCATACCCCACAAGGATGCCTTACCACTCCAAACAAGCCATGATCCTTTTATTAATTTTTCCCTTCTGAAAGGGAAAAGTAATTCAGGCTCATTGTAGAAAATGTTGGCAATGCAGGAAAATTCAACCGCTGTTAATACCTGATGCACTTATTTCCTTCCAACCTTTTCTATACATGTACATTTAAGGAAACTGGGCTGTCTGTACACACCACTGAATTTTATACTTTGCCTTTTTTATTTAATATTATTGTGAATGTTTTATCATATCACTAAATACTCTTTAAATTATGATTTTTAGTGGTTGCATAATATTCCATCACATTGTAATTTAATCATTCCACTGTTGTTAGTCACTTGGGTTGTTTACATTTTTGTAAAATATGAACATTGGTAAGTATATATACCATTGTCAAAATATTCATTTTTAGGATAGCTTTCTAAAAGTGGTACTACTGTATCAAAGGATATCAACATTCTTTTTTAAATCGTTCAGCTTCCCCTAAAACAATAATGTACTAAAATGGTTTAAAATATATAAATAACAATGATGGGACAAGGGGAACAAATTTCTAGAAAATGGAAAATGGATGAAATGGTAACTGAGAAAGTTGGGTGGAGGGAGTGACGGCTTGAAACACTTGTTGAGGGCAATATAGTGGAAGGATGGCAGGATACCTGCCAACCCCAGCTGACTTGGGACTTGGAAACCCCAGGTGCAACGAAGGGTGAGAGAGAGAAGTGGGGCTAAAAATAAGGGCATTAACTGAAAGTATGTAATAACATTTGATCCCCTTCTCTCCCACTCTAGAGAAGCACTTACATCATCCAAACCCCAGACAAAAACATCAGAGGGTTTTTTGCTATGAAAATGTAAGCGCCCCAGCCAAAAGATCTCTGCATTCTGGCATTTAGAGGTCTCCAGGGAAACAGCTTGCTCATTACCAACCACTCTAGATGGAAGCCTTTTACTGAGCCAATCCCACTACCCACCTTACCACCACACAGATACATGCGTGTATTTGTGTGTGTGTGTATCACTAAGAACCACAACATATTTGAGGAAAGTCTCCAAAGAGAGTCAACAAAATAAAGAGAAAAAAGGGCCCAGAGCAGGCGAACGAAGATGGTGAGACAATTCATGTGACAGAAGAGACTTTTAGGAAAATCCTTCTAATTAGAATACTCAGATTTGAGAGGTATCTCTAAATGAGAAAAGTACGCTACAAAAAAGGAACAAACTGAAAACAAGAAAAGGCTCTTAGAAATTAACTACTGCCAAAAATAAAAAATTCACTAGAAAGGTTGAAAAATAATCAAGGTACTCTCCCAGAAAATGGCACAAGGAAATGGAAATACTAGAGAAAGTAGGTGACGATCAATCCAGAAGGTCCAACATTTGATTGACAGGAATTCCAGAAAGTGAAAATAGAAAAAAAAATATGGAAACAGAGAACTGTCACATAAATAACATGAGAAAATTTCCAAAGGTAGAAGTACCTGAGTCGCTAGATTGAAAAATCTCAGAGTACATTAGGGAATTGAGTACATCAAGGATAAACAAGAGACTTTAAAAGCTTGAAAGGGGTGGGGAAACAGATCACAAAAATGTAAATTCTATTTATTGTCAAAGAAATAAGAATCAGACTGGAATCAGGCATCTCATTAGCAACATTGGATGTTATAAGTCAGGGAAGCAATGCCTACAAACTTTGGGGGAAATTTTTCAATCTAGACTTCCAGAGCCAAACTACCAATCAACTGTGAGGGCAGAGACAGTTGTTTTAGATATATAAGCACCCAACAATTTTGCCTTCCACATACTCTTTCTTGCAAGTGACTTGACATGCTGCAGTGAAATGAGTGTGTAAACGAAGAAAGGAAGAATGTGGAATTTAGGATGCAATGGAGCCCGGTGTAACAACTGGACGGTAGGCAGAGAGAACATGAAGGACAGGGACCTCCCTGGCGGTCCAGTGGTTAAGACTCCGTGCTTCCACTGCAGGGGGTGTGGGTTTGATCCCTGGTTGGGGAACTAAGATTCCACATCCCACATGCTGCAGGGCGTGGCCAAAAAAAAAAAAGTTAAAAGAAAAAAGAACATCAAGGACAGACTAGAGCAGAAGGCTGTAGGTCTCTGGAAGGGATATATATATACAGGAGAAAGGGGGACTCGGAAGAGTGTCTAATTGGACGGAGAATTTGAAAATAACTGAGGATATGTTAAAAGCAACCAGTACAAGGGAAAAAGAAAGACAACCAGAAACTTTGGTAAAAATTAAATGCTGGGGCTTCCCTGGTGGCGCAGTGGTTGAGAATCTGTCTGCCAATGCACGGGACACGGGTTCGAGCCCTGGTCTGGGACGATCCCACATGCCGCAGAGCAACTGGGCCCGTAAGCCACAATTACTGAGCCTGCGCGTCTGGAGTCTGTGCTCCGCAACGAGAGAGGCCGCGATAGTGAGAGGCCCGCGCACCGCGATGAAGAGTGGCCCCCGCTTGCCACAACTAGAGAAAGCTCTCGCAGAGAAACGAAGACCCAACACAGCCATAAATAAAATAAATAAATTAATTTAAAAAAAAAAGTTAAGGATGTACCTCACATATCTTATTTAAAAAAAAAAATTAAATTAAATGCTGCTCCAAAAAGGAAATATAATCACAATAAACTACTTAGGTCTCCAGTGAACAACATTTACACAGTCATAATAACATTCATGCTGTTTATTTCAACTTTCAGGACAAATCAATAAAGCATAAAAGACTATGGTTTCAGAACAGAATTCAAGAATTATCAGACTTGACATTGTCAGAGGCAGAGAGGTGGACAAGGGGAGGAGACAGAAGCAGGGTGCATCCCCCATTCTACAAAATGGAGAATTGAGATACTGTTTACAGTTAATACAATAAAACTAAATTTGTAGTTACAATAAATAATTTATTTTTTCCTGATTATAAAATTTTTGTTCCTTATAAAAAATATGGAAATTACTTAAAAAAAAAAACTTTTAATCACCCATAATTCCATTATCCCTAGGACCTGGGTTTGAGCCCAGGCGCTGCAATTTACCATTTGTATGGCTCTGAACAAGTCAACCATTTATAACATTTTCTTATATTTCCTTCATGTTTATCTATATACTTTCTCATAGTATATAGTGTACACAACAACATTATGTGAGAACTGTACTATATACACAATTTTGAATCCAGACTTTTTTCACTTTAAAGCATAAAGTAAAACTCTGGATACAAATATCATGCTCTTCGATACTTCTAAATATACTTCTTGGCCACAGGGCAATCAGAGGTTACCCAGAGATGGGCCTGAGCCAAATCTTAAAAGAAACCAAATGTTAGGCAAAGCAGACAGGGGCTGTGGGGTGTGGTGGTGAGGTATCACAGGCACCGAGGACAGTGTGAGCAAAGGCACGAAAAGAGCAAGCACGTGCCTCCAGGGTGCAGTAAAGGTGCGTGTGAAGTGAAGCGATGAGGCTGGTAAGAGCTCAGTAAATCATGTTGAGGAACCCAGACATCTTTCCCATGAGAGACATGAAAAGGGGGTATGGTAGACCTTATTTGCTTTGGCAACCCAGGATCTAGCACCATGTTTGCCACAAAGAGAGCGCATAATAAATATTTTTGTAATCAACGCATGATACATCGGAAGCCAGAAATGCCTCCTGGGTTTCCAGTCTGGGTGCTGGATGATGCCACCATTTGCTGAGGGCGGGAAGCCAGGAGAAGCAAGATTGAAAAGGTTATGTATCTGGGCAACATCCTTAGAGATTCCGTAGTCTGACCTCATTTTTTAAAAAAGCCACCATTTTGTAGCATGTGAGGGCGATTATGTAGTGCATCCCCAGGTGTGACTTGAGGCCCTGGAGGCTCCACGGATTGGCCTCAGGGAATTTATATGCCTCCACAAATAAGCACAGAACTGAGAGTGCAATCCGAGTTTCTCCTGAAGAGGGTCCACAACCTCCATCAGATTCTCAAAGGGGCTGTGACCCCAGAAAGGTTAGGCACACAATGGGAGAAGTGACAGAAGTGGGAGAGGGACGACCACCTAGGGGAGGTAGGGGATCTAGAGCATAGAGAAAGAAAGGACTAGCTTCCTGAGCCTGGAGGAATTCACAGCCAGTTGTGTTTGAGAGGGGTGTGTGTGTACGTGTGCTGATGAAGAATCTCTCCCCACCGAGCCTCCAAATCACCTGTACATGATTTCACTCATCCCTGTGCTCCACGTAACATACATCTGTTGGTCTCATTTGAGGGTAAAAACAGACTTCTTGGCTCTACCCTTAATGCTCATCACTAGGTCTGACTCTTTGTCTGAGAGCCATAAGACTGATAGCTCTTGGCAACTTAAAAAAAATGGGGCTTCAGAGTTCCCATCTACTTCTGGCAAGACCAGCCCAGAAAGAAGGGAGATGACCCCAAGGAAAAGGAAAACCTAAGCCAAGTCTGACAACAAAGGGTAGTCACTCCTCTCCTATCAGAAACCCTGTAGAAAAAAGTGGGAGGTAATTTATTTTGAGGGCTGGAATTTAATTGGGAGGGAAAGTCGTTATGAGTTGGGGAAGGAACTGATCTGTCTAGTAACCTACTAGGCTCACAGGATTTGTGTAGGATCGGGTGTCCTGAACCTGGGTGCGGATTTGTGGAAACCCAAACCTGGAGATGAAATATAAGCAAAAGTGTAAAAAGTCATTTTGTTGAATGAGGAACAGAAAAGCATGTTATGTAGAACTTGGTTTGCTCATATAAATAAAATGTTTGGTATATTCACTTAAAATACAAACACAGGAAGTTAGGTCACAGAGTCCCAGCAGCCAAGGGTTGTCAGAGGCACAGAAGGCAATGTAGTTACTGTCCTGTTTTGCTGAAACAGAACAATGCGCATCCAGATCCTTATATTGGAGTTCCCCTCCACCTTTGATCACACACATTTGTGGCCTGCAGGTTTTACTTGCCTGTAGTGGCTCATCCCCCTCCTAAGCTTTAAAAAATACTGAGGCCTAAAATGGAAAATTTTTCACGTGTCCTAGATGATTCTAACATGCAGCCAAGGTTAAAAACCACTGCTGTAAAATGGTGGGTCAGTGATTCCCAAACCTGGCTTTATATCACAGTCACCTGGATAGCTCTTCTGAACTCCCTATGAATAGAAATCTCTAGCCAGGAGATCACCATCAGTCATGACTGAGTATTCAATTATGAGGATAAACATACAACGTGTGGCTCAAACAGTTTAACCATCTTAATGGTCACAAATCCCAGCTGATACCTTTCAGGAGAGCACACTATTGGCCTCTTGGTGGGTCAGGGTCACGGATCTACCCCAAATCTTCAGACCTGCTCGCCCTCTCTAAGCCTCCTGATCATGCAGAGGGAAAAACCTAACTTGTTCCTAATCTCAGTGGAGACATGTGGTGTTATCTTTGGGTCTTTCCACTCCCAGACAGGGGACAGAAAGAGTCACTATCAGGGTCTGTGAGGGCATGAGCATTTTTGATTCTTACTTTTGAACTGTATTGATCTTTTTGTATTTGTGTCTATATGATTTAGAGTGAAACTGGGAGAAGTTGTCCCACATGCTTTGATGAAAGACTGTGGTTAAAGGGGGAAAAAAGTTAAGAAGTTAATAAGCTTTCTTGTGTATGCCTTCTGTACGTGAAAGTGCTCTGTAAACTACAAAATGCTATGCTAACTAATATTTAGTCTTGTAGAAATGATACAATAAATGCGTGGACTTATGCACGAGAGGTGCCCCCAACTGCTTTCACCAGGTATAGCATTTATGATAAACACTCTTGCTTGCTGAGAGCAGGAGTGGAGACAGACCCAGAAATCAGGAGACTCAAACCCCAGCCTTAGATTTGCTGCTTGCTGGTCACACTGCCTAAGGCAAACCCCCAAATCTGTCACCTCAGCTTCCTCACCTAAAAATGAGACTATATACCCTTTTCTCAGGCTTTCCCACAGATCTGGGTGGGGTTACAGGTGGTGAGACATGGGATAAACATAGAAGAACAGAGGGAACCTGGATTTAGGACCTGGGTCTGAATACAGGCTGTCACTTGTTACTTGGTCTTGTGTTAAATGACCTCTCTCAGGTAAAGGGGGCAAACACCTCTTTCAGTGTTACAAGGATTAAGGTAATGATCTATATGAAAGTATGAGGTAAGTGCCAGGTATCATGACTCTACACATGAAGGTATACAAAGAATCAAGTTCTATATAAATACAAGGCAATATTATTACATAACTCTACCTATTGCATAGTTGTAGAAATTGTTTTTCCAGGAGTAAAGGCTCAATGGTAACAAAGGTTATCTTACCTTAGCCAGTTTCTTCATCCTTCTAAAAGTTTGCATATTCCAATACCTTTGAACTTCTAAAAAAAAAACAAATTAAGACCTTAGGAATCCCACTCTGCTTCCTCCCTCTCTTTTCATTTGCCTCTTGGCTCCTCTGAGAATTAGAAGGGCTCCATTATTTCTTCTAAAGACCATCCAGAAAGTGACAATGACACCCAACTGAGCCCCCCGCCTGGGCCTGAGCAGAATGAGAGCAGAGACAAAGTGGGCATGCCTCCAGGGAAGCTTTATTCTCTGATGCCTCTATCTGGGAAGGGGGCTGCTAGCAGCGTCTCACTCAAACGGAATGCAATGGCAACTGGGGTTAAGTTATGGGAAGAGCTGTTGACCTTAGCAAAGGGACACAGCCCAGCAGCGTCTGTGGCTGTCTCCATCAGTCCTCAAGTGCTTGGCCATGCAGGCTGGGAAACGGTCAGAAGAGGCTCTCGTCAGAGGTCCCCAAAGCTATACCACATCAACGTTCATGAGGTACAGACGATGAGGGAAACGAATGTTTCCTACTTCCATCCATGTTAGGAGCAGTAGATGGTTAGTAGGGTGGTTTTTTTTTTTTAAATTACCTCGGGAATGGAAAACCTATAAATGTTCATAGGTGAGTTGTTGGTGAACTGCTACCCCAAGTGGTTTCCTTAACGAGTCGCTGCTTAACCCAAAATACTAGAATACAAGGTTCAAAGCTCCAGAATTCCATCAGGCAGACCTCCACCAATAACCTGCCCGTTGCCCAAGAAATTACCAGAGTTTTCAAAAACAAAGTTAAGTGAAAAATGCCTTTCCCCCAAAGGGATCTTTATCACTGAGCTCTGTATGATCCATTTCTAAGAAAGCCACATTCCACTTCAGACACCATGACCACTTGGGGCACCAAGTGAAAAACAAAATCCTTGCCTTGAGGCCTTCGTTTTCATTTTCTTTAAATTAGCCTCTGAAATGCCCCTCTTGTGTTTTGCGCTGCACTCCTGATAACTGTTACTTTTAAGGACAGAGCAGGCCTCGTTTTCACCAAGGAGGAGAAAACAGCCAAGAGGTGTCTGACTTGGGGGGTGGGGGGCAGGGGTGGGAGGTTCTGACTGGCGCCTGGAGGTCTCCCTCATCCTCTATGTGCTCTCAACAAGATGGGTTCTGTGGTGGCGCATAAGGTGTGAGTTGGAGATGAAAGCCGCGCCGCACTTGGCACACTCATAGGGCTTCTCCCCGGTGTGGGTTCTCTGGTGCACGGTGAGGCTCGACCTCTGCCGGAAAGCCTTGCCACACTCACTGCACGTGTACGGCTTCTCCCCATTATGGATCCTCTGATGAATCAGCAGGTACGAGCTGCAGGTGAAGGCCTTCCCGCACTCGTTACACACATACGGAAGGTCCCCGCTGTGAATCCTCTGGTGCACGATAAGGCAAGAGAGCTGACTGAAGGCCTTCCCGCACTCGCTGCAGTCGTAAGGTTTCTCCGCGGTGTGGATTCGCTGGTGCACGATAAGGTGTGAAAAACAACTAAAGGCTTTTCCACACTCTTTGCACTCGTATGGCTTCTCACCAGTATGGCTTCGCTGATGCACAATAAGATTTGCGCTCTGGGTGAAGGCTTTGCCACAGTCGTTACAGGCGAAGGGCTTCTCCCCAGTGTGGATCCTCTGGTGGACAATGAGGTTTGAGCTCCGAGTAAATGTTTTCCCACACTCGTTACATTCATAGCATTTTTCTGTAATGTGGACTTTCTGGTGCCGGGCAAGTTGTGAGCTGTAACTGAAAGCTTTCTCGCATTCACTGCACTTAAACGTTTTCTCTAAGGAGTGGATTTTTTGATGTACAGTCAGATTTGAACTCTGAGTGAAGGCTTTCCCACACTTTGAACAAACATACGGTTTCTGTCCAGTGTGGATTCGCTGATGCACAACAAGGTTTGCACTCTGAATGAAGGCCTTCCCACACTCGTGACATTCGAAGGGTTTCTCTCCAGTGTGGATTCGCTGATGCACTACAAGGTTTGCGCTCTGACTAAAACCTTTCCCACACACGCTACATGTAAAAGGTTTCTGCCCAGGCTGGCTTTTCTGATTTTTAACAGAGCCAGAACCAAGGCTGTATCTCTCCTCAGATTTGTGACACTTCTGGTCCTCCTCTTCTTTGAAGTTTTCAGGTATGTGACAGTCCTTCACTGTCACTTGTCTGAAATCTTTCTTTTCCCTCTTTATTCTCTGCCTTTTTAACATGTTCCCTTTTTCACAGCCTTCTCCTAACTCAGGTCCTGGAGAGTCAACTTTCTGGATTCTTCCTGATGTTATGAAAGGTTTTTCGGCTTCATCACATATCTCAGTTTTTGGAACCAATAACTGTGGGTTCTTGGTTTCAGCACCTGAAACAGCAAACAGAAAAAATAAATGTCAGGTTTTTTTGGCCTAGAAAAAGAATAGGATCGTCAAGTCATAAAGGTCAGGAAGCGTGTGACTTCAGCTGTGAGCTGCAGGTCATGCAGCAACTGCACAGGGGAATCTAATGTCCAAAGACATCCTACTGGCACAGGCCAGGGCAACTCTCCAGCCAGTAAGATGAGTGGGTGGGACAGGGATGTTGTGAGGCACAAACCAATACTGGGCAAGGAGGACAGCCCAGTTTGGTTGCCAGGCTAAGGCCATCACAGTCATTCAGAAAGAAGGGCAGTGTCAGAGAAAGGGAATGCCTGAGCGCTGGATACAGCAAAGCCCCGAATGCGACAACAACAAAAAACCCTGAAAGGCTGATCTTTTTCTGGTTATTTCTATTACTACTGTTCCGATTTCTCAATCTACTCCATTTTTCTCCCTGTAGTTTAAAACTGCTATTACAGGAGTGCCAGCCGGGCGGAGGGCGCGAGATCTGGCTGCGGGCCGGCGGGCAGGGAGGGCGCGGGCGCGCTGCGGCCCCTCCGCAAAAACAAAACAAAATAAAACAAAACAAAAAAAACTGCTATTACATCTTCTTTTCTTCCTTCTTATCTTACTTTCTCCCTGTTACCTCTTTCCCCTACTGCCTCTCCACCCTTCCTTTCCTGGTTTTTATGTAAAAACATTTTTTGTTTGTGAAATATTCTGAATTTTTCTAGATGTATAAAGGACATAAAAATAAGTTATGCTTAAAAGCTTAAAAACTTGGCTTTAAATGTATAAACTTTAATAAATTCAGTATTAATGAATATATACTAAACTGTAGATAAAACTCACAAACATTAACATCAAAATTTCCAAAGCACTTTCATATATATTATACAATTTTATCATCAAGATGAAACTGTTCTCCTTCAGTTGTATGGAAGCTAAAAAAGAGCAAGTTTGTTCTTACTCACTGCTATATCCCTAGCACCTATCACACTGCTGGCACCCAGGAAGCAGGCCCCCAACGAATCCTGTATTTACTGAATGAATGAACCCCAGTTTATAGAATAGGAAATGGGCGTCCAGAAGAGAAAGGATTTGCTCAAGGTCAAAGAGTTATCAGAGGTAGGGCAGCAACTACACTCGTGTCTCTCTCTCAATTCCTAGAGCTCAGTGATCTCGCTATTACCTTTTTTTTTTTTTTTTAATATTTATTTACTTGGCTGCACCAGGTCTTAGTTGTGGCATGTGGGATCTTCATTGCAGCATGCAGGGTCTTTAGTTGCGGCATGCAGGTGCTTAGTTGTGGCCTGTGGGATCTAGTTCCCTGACCAGGGTTCGAACCCGGGCCCCCTGCATTGGGAGCTCAGAGTCTTAACCGCTGGACCACCAGGGAAGTCCCTCGCCATTACCTATTACAACAGAAATGGCTGGCAGAAAGGTGAGTCCTGGCTAGGAATAGCAGAGAAAGAAAACAGTGGCCATTCCTGGTGGATGGGGACAGCTGCTGGAGTTAAGACTATAAATGACTGACTGATAAAGCAAGGAAACAGAAAAGAAGTGATACACAGGGGAACGCTCCAGAGACAATGGAGCAGAAAGCAGAAAGTGGGAAATAGAAGCTGCTGAGAGTTTGGGGAATTAAAGAAGAGACAAGAAAATGAAAGGTGGCAATCCTAGCCTTCCCTACAACACTGGTTTAAGAAACTGACTTGGTTTGCAAATGCCTGAGTAATCGGCTAGGGAGGAGAATAGGTTCAGGATATTCAGGCACAGCCCTATACTCATAGCATATGAGTACCAGAGGGGCCTTGGCAGTCATCCAGGGATTGCTTCCACAACACAGGACTCATGGCTACCACACTGTTGACCCACAGTTACATGTCACTCCTTCACAGGCAAGCTTCCGCCACTGCTAGCCAGACACATCCTGAGTCCCAGCTTAGAGAACCAGGTGATAAGCCAGCCATCAGTACCCTCCATGAAGACCTAGCTTTAAATCTCATCATGGCGTACCCAAGTGCTCAAAATCCTCTAGAATCTGCACAAAGATCTATAAAAACAGAACACCTCTAGGGCATTTCCTCAAAATATCACCACAAAAGGTGACCCTTCCTACCTTAGCCAGCTTCTCTTGCAGGCTCACCAAGCTACAATAAGCACGAAGCATATGAAGAGGACATGTGTCTACATGGGTGAATAAATATGAAACTTGCTGAACAATAAATGTGATTAAAAGGTAAATTTGGAGTTCACCTGTGTTTGTCTGGTGTCTTGAGACTGTGTGCAAAATAAGCCATTTCCTGTGACAAATGCATAGGCATCTTTCAGTATTCCTCTGTCCAGCTCTCCCTGACACTTTCAAAACCTCAATACTCTCTGTTGCTCAGGTTAGGAGACGAGACCACCAGTCTCTGAAAAGATTTTGAGAAACCTCAATGGTCAGATTCTGAATTGGGGTTGAATCTCACCTAGACAGGTCATGTTTCCATGAGTCTCCAGTAGCTCACTCTTGGCCAGAGTCTCTGGTAATGAGGAGCTGCCTGGGGTCGATGCAGCAGACGCCTCCTGTGTTGGTTTCAGGACTACAGTCATGTCCCAGAACATGTTCTGACCCTAGAAACAAGCAGGCACAGGTGGGTTTATGAGGAGACTGTCACTGGGAGATGGTACAATTTTAGCTTTGAGGTTGAGAACATAAGCACCTGTTCTTGGAGATGGTAAAATAAAAAATTTAAAAAAAGAAAGAAAAATACCAAACATTTAAAGATAAAAAAGAAAAAGGAAGCCAGAGTCTTCCCTAATTCCCAAGGTGGGGTGGGCAGAGAAGCAAGCCTGCTACCTTCCTCCTGATCACTCTGATTTCGTCTCATTGTCCACTTCAGCACCCAAACCTAACTTGCCAGTGAGAGCACAAGACAAGAGAGCATATGGGGAGATTTTTCAGAGTAGACTTTCCCAATGTCTAAAGATCAAAGAAGCAAGGCTCTAATCATATTATTACAGAGAGACTTTGGGGAACCTCAGGCCTCATTTGGCTAGTGATGGAAAGGTGTGTGTTTGAAAACATACAGCCTCACAAACTAAAATCGTGGTCTGCAGATCAGCAGAATCACCATCACCTGGGAGCTTGTGAGACCTGCAGAATCTCAGACCACACCCCAGACCTCCTGAATCAGAATCTGCATTTTAAGAAGATCCCCTCCCCCACACCCTGGTGATTCCTATGCATATTAAAGTTTGAGAAGTACAGGTTAGAGTTATCAAATCCTGCCTGAAATCACCTGAAGAGTTTTTTTAAAATACAGAGGTCTGGGTCCCATCCCCAGAGATACTGGTTTAATTGACATGAGGTATGGCATGGGTATCATGATTTTATAAGAAGCTCCCCAGGTAATTGCAAACTGTAGCACAGTTTGAGAAGTACTGGTTTATAGAAAGTACCGAGCGTCACATCAGTAGAATAATATAATGTTTCAATTATATTGCAAAAGACTAGAGGCCAGAGCCCTTGCCAGGCAACAAGACTACAGATGTTGGGAGCAGAGGGATAGGGTCCCCTCTGAAATCACTTGAGATCTTTAGCTGTCTCCTTCCTCCTTCCTCCC